>NW_028289251.1:0-300000 GCF_059628265.1 Tinamus guttatus
AAACTTTCATGAGTGGTTCAGATTTTTTCATTTCCATTTTTCTATCTGGAAGAGTAATTAATTACAAAAAAAAATGTACAATTGAGATTACCATAAGGTAAATACTGCATATATTGGGAAATCTTGTGTGTGCTTACAAGGGAGCTTTTACCATCCAAGAGGTTGTTGGCGAAACCTGTTAGGTATAGTAAAACTGAAGACTTCAAAGAGACACAAAGATGTTTTGAACTAAACAAAGTCAAAGTTCTTAGGGCAAAAAACCTTGAACTAAGAATATGCACCTCATGAACACTGAACTGTTAAGAGTTCAGCCCCATGATGAGAGCAGTGTGTGGCAGTGACCCTGGAATTCTGCAGTCAGCAGGAGGTAATAACTCATTTCTGTATGGGAGTGGGCAAAGCAACAGGAGTAAAGAAGGAATTATAAATAAAGCCTTTTCATTTAGGTATTTACACATCTGTATACTGTTTATTTTTGACCAAAAGAGTGTCATTTTGTGTTACCACAGTGCATGATCTCCAAGAGGAAAATCATGGAGGTAAGTGGTCTTTCTAGACCATTAGATTAATCATCTGAGCTAGATTCTGAGCTAGATCACAGCTAGATCACTCAGCCCTCCCTGAAGTCTTTGAAGAGAAAGAAATGGGATGACTGGAAAGGGCTTATAAGGATGTAGCCTGGCCTGGGACCGTAAGGCTCACAAGTCTCCGAGAAAAGCTGATCAGAGGCTCCAGAGCATTTCTCACAGTAAGCTGTGACATCTCAGTAGTAATATTTTGTTTACTGTCAGAGACTCTTTGAACAGAATAATCTCTGAAATTCAGACCTGGTGTCATGCAGAATATGACTATTGAAATAAGCAAAAATGTCTAAGAGTGTCTATAGCAGAAAGCCTAACACCGTGAGTTTCCTATTTAGGAAATTTTGCTTTATTGTATTGTATTATTATGTACAAGAGTGTGCCTAAGATACTTGAAATAAATTTTAAAAATTCTCTAAAGCAAGTAGGTTTTGTTCTGAAAAAGATAAGTACTGCTCCAGAAAATATGTTCTTAGAATTACATCAATACATCTAGGGAACAAAACAATACCACATAATTCAAAATTGCCTAATAAGACTGAATTTAATAAGCAAATTCTCCCAATAAAATGCTCACATCCTGTAGCTCTAGAACTACTCTAGAGTTATTTTTACTCACGATTTGCACATGGGATTATTTTCCACTAAAAGAGAAATCTTGATTTGTCAGTTACTCACTTAACTCTAGTTCTTTACATAGCTCCTGCTGTCTGTGTAATAAGTGTAATACTATTAGTCAGATGTAAGTAAGAGGCTATTTTTCTGAAATCTTCCCAGTGGAGAAAAAGGTAATAATATCTACTTCATTTGAAGAGAATATCTTAGAACCATATCCCATCTGGAAAATGTTGTTACATAGTAAGATGAAAACTTATTAAAATGATTTGTTGAATTTGAATCCTTAAGTCTTTATGTTGTGAGGCAACTTTCTTTACCCTGCTGAAGGGCACACCACCTAAATCTTGTCTGTAGACGGTGCAGACCTGCTGTTTGCCCCTGCCATGCAAATATTCATCGGCAACATGCTGACCCCTCCTTCTGAACAGATAAAAAGTAAGCTTCATGCAATGTGAGGAAACATCAGTGAGCACAGATATAAAACTGTATTATTTATGTTGTAAGTGATTGTGTGCAAGTTTTGACTTTTATATAAAAAATGTGAAATGTGTTTATGTAGTTTTTATATATATTATTTAGGGTGCACATGGAGAGTGTAAACAAGTCCTAATGTTTATTATTTGTAGGTTGCAAACTCAATTTCATGCAGCCAGAAAATATGCTGTATCATCTAGTGGAAGTTCTGCATATCATGTCAGGCTAGAGATGATGAAAGTAAAACATTCAAGACACATACAGTATAGAAGTCAGATTCTCAATATTAGCCACTACTCATCTACTTTTATTTTCATTGTACTACTTGATTATGTTTGCATAATCAGACATGGCCTCCTGACATGGATGAAATACACCTTAGAAGTAATTGAGAGTAAGGAATGGCAGCTGCTACGCCTGATGTTGAACTGAAAATGATGCTTCATTTCTTTATTTCTAGTAGCTATCCTAATTTGGCTTAAAGGCACTATTTGGAGAAGATTTTAAACAGCAAAGCAAGATTTTACTGGCACTGTTGATAGAGAAATGTAGAAATTGAGCAGTGTATTCTCGGCATAGACAAATAATACTGTTATGGTTGGGTGTACTGTTGAACATATGGGCTCTAAGAGTCTCCTGAGGGCAAGGTGATTGTATAGGAACAAAAATTATATGTTTGCTTTAACCTGTTCCACCAAACATGGCTGCAGGTGGCAGGACTGCATGAAATAAAATGCTGTCAAAAGGACTGCCTTCATGGTGGTTCTGCAGTGCTTGTCTGTGCCTGTGCAGATCGTCTGAAGAGGTGTATGTTGGTTTTAGAGCTTGGCATTGCTTTGGCTCTGTTGGCTGTGGGCAATGAAAATGTAAATTTCACCTTTTCTTTCCACAAAGTAGATAGCGTGGAAAATTTTGCCACTACCACAAAGGAAGCAAGGTAAATCACAACTAAACAATAAATGCAATCCCTTAACAAATCCATTAATAAAATTTTGTATTGTGTAGCTATTAAAATATTTTTAGCAATAGATTTCAGAAAGCATATGTATTTTCAGTCATTTCTTATAAGACTCTGCCTATGTTTCTTGAGGAAATGGTTGCATTATTATATTTTGATATCCGTCATAGTTCTAAATGAGTCGATCAAGCTAATGTGGTTTCCCTGCTGCAATCACCTAATGCTTTGTCACATAACATTATGCACTGTGCACAAATGTGGTCAACAATGCAAAATCCTTGACCTGAGAATTGTTCGGATAGATCCCACCTCTGTCTTTTAAAGTAAAACTTCAAAAGAGCTTAAAAAAAGATGAAAAAACTACTACACATTTTGAGTCAGTAGCTGTGCAGGGGAGGTTTAAGGGCTACCTACATTTTAAAAAGTTCTTATTGTACTTCTGCAGCCCTGCCTAACACTTTTTTTCTTTATCTCTTTCTTTTAAGAGAGAGGTGCCATTTGTTAATCTTGAAATTATTTTTCTACCTTAATAGACCACTTAAGTGTTCTCCAAAGAGGGGTTACTGTGAGCAGATGTGCTGTGAATCAATCATACTGTCCCTGACCTGTAGTACTGAATCCCAGGTCTTACCTACTAATACACAAGGAAATCTGGTTACCATGGCTATAATTACCATAATTTTAGACCTATTAATTTCATCTCTAGCATTCATTTCCATAAACTATGATTTGAAACAAAAACATCAGCTTTTTGGCACTTTTGTTTCTGGCAAGAAGAGAATTATTACAAAACTTGTAAATGGCACTCCTTCCTTTTTTGCTGAATCCCTCCAGTTTCCTTCTTATTAAAATTCAAACAACTGTGAAATGGCCAGACGGCAAGAAGATGAAAGCAAATGTGAAGCGACCTTCATCCACGCTGAACAAATAGAATATTATAAACAGATTTTCCAGCTGAAGTTACACAAAGCAAATTAAGAAATACCTAAGGCTACAATTTACTAAAAAAATGTTTCCTAAATTTCTGACAGTTTCATTTAACTGACTAATTAAATTTGCTTGTAGGCATTGCAGTGAAGGAGTCTTATAACAATGTTGTCATCTGGAAAGAAAGTGAACATGACTTTTTTCAGGTAATATGTTTGTTATGATCTAGGTCTCTCACTAAATATGTGACTAGTATGAAATAGTGACACTTTATTGAATCTAATAAGAATGCCAGGCTTTAGTTAAAGGTGTTTTAGAAAACATACATGCTAGAATTCATATCAGACAGACTATCTAAATACATATTGCCAGGAAAAGAAGGTGTTCAGGACCAGAAATTTTCATGTAGAGGTGCATTTATTTTCTAGGACTAGCATAAAAGATATTCAGATCATACCCCTGACTCTCTTGTATAAATAAGGCAACAGAGTCACCCCTAGAAAGTTTGCAGATGATACAAGAACTGGCAAGGGTGGCTGATGGATTGGAGGGCTGTGTTGGCATCCAAAGGAACCTGCACAGGCTGGAACGTTGAGCAGACGGGAGCTTCATGAGGTTCAGCAAAAGCAAGTGCAGGATAGCACCCCTGGGGAGGAATAACCCCAGGCATCAGAAGAAGCTGGGAAGAGCAGCTCTGCAGAGAAAGACCTGAGGATCCTGGTGGGCAAGCTGACCATGAGGCAGCAGTGTGCCCTGGTGGCCAAGAAAACCAGTAGTCTCCTGGAGTGCACAAGAAGGAGGTGAAGGGAGGTGATCCTGTCTGTCTGCTCAGTGCTGGTGAGGACACATCTGGAGTGTTCAGTCCAGTGCTGGCTCCCCAGTATAAGGGAGACATGGAGCTACTGGAAAGAGTCCAGCATAAGGTTAAGAAGATGATAACGGAGCAGAAGCATCTCTTAACAAGGATGGACTAGATAATCTCCAGTCTGTGATTTTACCAGGATGAATAGCATTGTCATTGATATAGCACTGAAGGCAATATCTTCTTTGTGATTCAACATTTTCCCATATGATGTTGCCCTTTATACTAGAGGGTTATAGGCCAGCATATTATCCTCAGCCTATAAATACACTAAACGTGGGAGAAAGCTGGATTGCCAGTAATATGTTGACTTTGTCATTGCCAGTTCACAGATTTCTTTTTCAGATCTTTTTCCTATCTGAAATCTAAAATCTGGATTTCTATTTTACCTAGTTCTTACCAATTTGAAAAATAAGTTGTCTTGCAGCTGTAGTTGGTAATTGGGTGCAAGACTTTGTGTTGTGCTTGTGCTCTGTCTCTGATTCTATTTCGGGCCTCCTGTTAAATTTCTTCATTGAATGCATCACATGTTTTATTGTTTAGAGAAAACAGTAACTTCATATATCTGGTTTCAACAGTGTGACTTTTTCAGCTGTCAGCAAATCATCCACCTAAAGTGAAGAATATCCGGAGAAGCTCAGGAAACGGGGCGGGGGGAAAAATCCAAACTCACCTGCCCTCTTTCCCTTGCCAGTCTCCAATGAATCAGAAGTAAACTTCCATCAGAGTGTGTGTACATTGCATGTCTGTGCATGGCAAAACTTTGTCCAGTGCAAAATTCATTTACATTTCTAATGGGAAGTTGTAGTCTACAAAAGTGAAGAGAGATCTAGTGGAAGAGATATTAAAGCTAATCATATCCTATTCCCCAGTAGATCAATAGAACAGATGGTAACTTTGTACAGTTTGCGTGCTGTGAGTGCCTGAAGCCATAGCAACATCCACCTCATGCTGGAAATCTCTTTCTATCTCCACCTGCTATTTTATCTTTTATAAAAACTGTCATCTCAGTGTCCAAAATCCACTCCTTAGTAAACCTGGGGACCCATCTAATGCAGAGTATTAACCTCTTCTAAACCACTGCCATAATCACAGATAACTGTACTAAAATCATTGGACAAGAAATAAACAGCACAAACAGACAAAAAGAGACAACTCCCCCCCCACCCCCCCCGACAAATACAAATGCTCCTGTCATATTTGCGATGTAAATATAAGAAATCTTACAAAATACTTGTAGAACATAACAGATCTACAGTTAGAGAGACCATTATTCACTAATTATAGATTAGATTAATTGTTAAATTGTCACAATAACTACGATTTAATGATACTAATCAGCTGAGAGTGATTTTGGTCTCTCCAGCTGTTGATGTTCAAATCAAGAGTACTGAATCACAGAATCATAGAACAACAGAATGCTTAAGGTTAGAAGGGACCTCTAGAGATCCTCTAGTCCAACCCCGATGCACACGCAGGGTCACCTAGAGCACGTGGCACAGGGTGGCATCCAAGCGGGTTTTGAAGGTCTCCAGAGAAGGAGACTCCACAACCTCTCTGGGCAGCCAGTTCCAGGGCTCTGTCAGCCTCAAGGAAAGAAGTTCTTCCTCACATGGAGATGGAACTTTCTGTGTTTCAACTTGTACCCATTACCCCTTGTCCTGTCACTCGCCACCACCAAGAAGAGTTTGGCCCCATCCTTCCTTTGTTCTCCCCTCCGTACTTGAACATTGATCAGATTGATCAGATCTCCTGTCAGTCTTCTCCAGGCTAAGAAGCCCAGCTTGCTTAGTCTTTCCTCGTAAGATAGATGCTCCAGTCCCTTAATCACCTTTGTCGCCCAAGGTCAAGGAAAGGGACTGAAATTCAGCACTAGAGAAATTAGCAGGTTCTAAAAATAAGGCAGATATTCTTAAAATAAGATTGATTCCTTTTGTTTGATTTTAAATTAGATATCTTCAAAAATAAGGCTGTATTTTCTTCCTTGAAACATCCTTGAAGTTAGCTCATAGTGATCATTCGAAGGTCTACAGAGTTCGTGATGTGTATTCATTTATTTTGCTGAGTCTGGGAAATCTCTGTGTGGTATGAGTTGTATAAAGCGTGAAGATTGCTGCTTAAACTTTGCTGAGAGCAGTCTGACGGTCAAATAAAAGATCTGGAGAAGTTAAGAATTTCCCTAGCACTTCCCACTATTCATATTAGAACAAATACAGACTTACCAGTGCAACTAAAAATTAGTAATTTTTAGGAAGATGTTTTTTGTCAGTGTACATTGATATTAATTTCCTTTGTGGCATGGAGGAACTAACATCCTAAATCTTTTTAACACTGATTTCTGAACAATTCAAATGAAGAGCTTACTAAATGATCTTAGTTATACAGTTTGTGCCTGAAATCCAAATGATAAACTTCAAGAAATCAAGCTAAAATAGAAAAAAAAAATAACCTTTTCAACTCTTTGTAAGTTGAACTTTAACTCAGAAGCAAAAGTTGAATGAAAGTATTGTAAACTCATTCTTATCTTAAATTGCATTTCACCAAGACTCTGCCTTCTTTTGAAGTGAAATTATTTGGACTGCATTGTGTTGCGAGCCTGCATTACATATTGTTTCTTTAAGTCTGCTCTTCTTATTGAATCTATTTTCTGGTATAATAATACCATTATATAAATAACTTTCACATAGAAAATGAAAGGCTGAAGACCGTTTTATTTAAAATACGGAAGTATATCACAATGGAATCTATCTTTTTGTCCAAAAAAAAGAGAGAAAGAGGGAAAAATCCAATATATTAATGTATTTTTTTTCCTTTAAACGAGTTATCCAAGGAATGTGGATAAAAGCACTTTGAACTTTACAATTCCAATTGTAGTTCACATCTAGCTTAATTTACCCCACAAGATTTCTGAAGTAACTGGTACACTTCCTTCAGCACATTACAGCATTTATTTTTCTTAAATCCCTCAATTCCAACAACTCTGAGAAGCTTCAATCACATAGAGGTATTCTGATTTTCATTGTGGTGAAACTGTCAAGACGTAAATTGTTATTTAAAGTATTGGGAATTAATATTTTATTCACAGTGGGCACATTTTTGAAATAATTTCTGTACTTTTAAATTTGATTAAGATAAATAATTCACATAAGTGATTTTTAAAAAACTATATTTTGCACAACTTACATAATATAATCTTACTTATATACTTTAAGTATCAAAAAAGGATTTCTGATGATAAATTTACAACTAATGTCCTTCCTTCCTTCCTTCCTTCCTTCCTTCCTTCCTTCCTTCCTTCCTTCCTTCCTTCCTTCCTTCCTTCCTTCCTTCCTTCCTTCCTTCCTTCCTTCCTTCCTTCCTTCCTTCCTTCCTTCCTTCCTTCCTTCCTTCCTTCCTTCCTTCCTTCCTTCCTTCCCTCCTTCCTTCCCTCCTTCCCTCCTTCCTTCCCTCCTTCCCTCCTTCCTTCCCTCCTTCCTTCCTTCCTTCCTTCCTTCCTTCCTTCCTTCCTTCCTTCCTTCCTTCCTTCCTTCCTTCCTTCCTTCCTTCCTTCCTTCCTTCCTTCCTTCCTTCCTTCCTTCCTTCCTTCCTTCCTTCCTTCCTTCCTTCCTTCCTTCCTTCCTTCCTTCCTTCCTTCCTTCCTTCCTTCCTTCCTTCCTTCCTTCCTTCCTTCCTTCCTTCCTTCCTTCCTTCCTTCCTCCCTCCCTCCCTCCCTTTCTCCCTTCCTCCCTTCCTCATCTTTCTCTCTCTCTCTCTCTCTTCCTCTCTCTTCCTCTCTCTCTCTCTCTCTCTCTCTCTCTCTCTCAAAAGAATTATTGTTAAGTAAGTCCTGACTCCAAAAGGTTGTGTTTTTTTTTTCTTTTTTCATCTTTATCTTTATTTCTTCTTATTATTTTTCTTTTCCAGAATGGTAAACATATGGATATTGTTTGTCTCTTTCCTAAGAGTTTCACAATTGAGAAATATCTTGTCTATGGTCTCTAATGAAAATGTCATTGATGTCAGGTTATATTTTTTTTCATATTGTTGTCACAGAACTCTTTATTTCTAACAAGTTGTGTTCAAGTGTTTTCTGAGTCACAGACACAGTGTTAAGTATGTTTTCACACACATAGAACTTTTGCTGTAAATATGTAAGAAATTCAGATAAATACATGTAAGGACTAGGAACGAAGGATCTAAAAGTCAAGGATTCTGTGTTCCATATTATTTAAAGCAGATTCTTAACTAGAAGTCAAGAGGAATAGTAGGATCTTATTGAAAAACATATTACTACTAAAAGCAGTCAAATCTTCACCAATATATACCACTGTGATATCTTTACTATTAGCTAAGATCTAGCAGATGCTATGTGTGTAAAGAGACTTGTTAGTGGCTGTGACGCTGTACTGAGTGTCTCTGTTTTCAGTAGTTAATTATGATTGCAGTCTACTATCACTTGAAAGTATAATCACTTTTATTAAAGGAAATCTTTCTGGTCATCTTTTATTTTCAATAAAAAGAGGATAGTAATTCTTCTGTTAATAACTGTATTAATTAATGCCAGTTGGTTCTGAAAATTAAAGTGCTCCACCAGGCCAGAGAAGTATTATTTTGTGCATATAAGAATATATCTACTGTATGTAAGAAGGGAATAATATGTTGGTCAAACATTGTAATAATTGATTAACCTCAGACATATGTAAGGAAAATAAAAAAGCATAATAGCCACTGCGAACCTACTCAATTGCTTGTACCAATATGTACATTTAGTGGTGTCTGCGTCTGTAACTGCTTTTGACATAAGGAAGTTGGACCCTAAATCCGCATTTCGTTAGTCCATATGGAATTCAAATAGCACCTGTTTACTAGATGATGAAAAGTCAAAGACTAAAATAATGCTTGATTTTTCTCACATCCACAATTTTTAATTAAAAATATTATTACCAAAAGGTAAAGAGTACACACAATAGGCCAATTTAATACTGATGTGCTTTTTTTCATGAAAAAAATATCATTTCTTCAATACAATGTTACTTCTTTTTATCTCCAATCTGTTTTTGGTCCTTTTTATTTATTTATTTATTTTTAAAGGACATAGTGAAGTGACCTAAATGGAGAAAGATGCTAAATTTCTGTGAAGCAGTGATTTCAGACAGGAGGTCCAAAACAAAGAGGGAAGGGGTGCACGTGATGGAAACAGCGGAGCTGAAATATTAAAAAAAGGGAAATACTAGATTTCCTGCGAATTGATTACTTACTTTTAAAATGATATTTACCACACAAAATAAAAATAAAAAAGTAATTTCTTGATCTTCCATAACTAGTTTTTCATTGTGCTCTCAAATATTTGATATAAAAAGATGTTTCTATGGAATCCAATTACCTATCCTAGATTCAACAGTACAGGTGTATTCTGGAATGTTCTACAGAATGTTTGTTTTTGAAATATGTAAACATATACCTTTTCATATTTTTTTCCGTGTGTAGTTACATAGAAAATCTATCAGTGACTGCAACAAATAGATCCATAAAGAAAAAAATAACACACAACAACAACAAAATAAGGAATACTTGAACTAAACCTAATATTCGGGCCCTCACCTCTATAGAGTTCAATCCTACTAGCTTCACAGACTCTAAAACATTTAAGCAATTTGATCACATTTTTGTTTACCATAACATAAAGTCTGTGTATTTATCAGAAGTACTGTAACCCTAGAGATGAGAAGTCATCCTGTCTTTTTTTTTTTTCCCTCTAAGAAATAAGGTGTGATTAACCTAATGAGATTTAACAGTTTTGACTAAAACTAGATTAATATCAGGTAAACTGCAAAACCTCTGGATAATTTTTTATACTATTCTCTGAAAAATTATTAAAATAGATAGTATAGATCAAATTCTGCACTGACTTCGCAGAGAGGGGATTTAATAAGGATATGTTTCACAGTCTTTTACAGTAGATCCTAAGATGGTGTTTTTGTGCATGAGCTGATTACTCTTCACTGGTGGTTTAAATACTAACTCGCTATATCCCTATAAATCTGCAATTTCAAAATTGCCCTCCATATTGAGTAGTACAATGGTTGTATACAAATGTTTAAAATGTTTTGAATAGTCTTTTTTTGCATCCTCGGCGATTGAAGTTTACATGATATCACTTTCTGTAAACAGAAAAATATTTGATTTGTAGTTATTTTAACATTTTCTCAGTTAATGAGTCTAAATTTTTAGTTAGAAATATTTTTTATCTGTAAATTATAAAAGATGTGTAAGTTGGTTTGAAGTGAGGACTTTATGTGAATGAGCATTTCAGAACAGCAATGTGAAAAACATCAAATTGGCCATAATACTGAAATTACATTTAACAGCTGGATGATGGTGACAGATTATGAGCTAGCAGCATTAACAGCATGAACCATATTAGCCAATTAAACCGAATTATATGTACTGATTTTCTAATGAAGGCTGCAGACCAGAAGGAACCGAACTGTGACTTTGTTAGACAGAGACACCAACAATGGCATTTCAATCCTGAAGAAGCAGATCAATTGGAAATTCTAAGTTCACTTAATAAGAGCTTTAATCATAAGCAAATGATTTATGATTAGTCCCCACCCTGATGGAAGCATGAGCTTATCACTTAGCAAATAGGCTCTAATTTCATCCCTGAAGTGATTCATAAAAGCGTGGTCAGGTTGGAGGTGCTTTAAATCATATAAAAGCTTTCAGCCTTCGGGGAGACAAACATTGTTTTGTTTTGTTTTGTTTTGTTTGTTTTGTTTTGTTTTGTTTTGAGGAATGCTAAGTGACCTATCCAAGTAACAATTAGACAGTATATGTAACCTTGACCATTTAAAACTCTTGATTGTATATTCTCCATTATTATATTGAAGAATAAATGTATCCTAATATATATATATATAAGGGGAGGGAAGTAGGAGTGAGAAGCAAAGATTTGGTACTGTAAAACTTAGTTTGGAATCTGTTTCATTTTACTGGAACTATTTAATTTTCAGTGGATGGATGTTCCCCACATGTCTTAATATTGTGGAGTCCCCAGATTCTAATTCTGCCTGAGTCTAGGTCCAGTATTTTGATTAAGATTGATTAATGACAGTATGATTAAGAGAATAACAACAAATTATTGCCTCTTAAATTTAAACTGATAAGACGATCAGATATGTCTATTTGGTTAAACAGCAGAAGTTTAGGCCTGTTTCTACACTGAAATACTGCTTTCCCTGCAAGGTGCTGTAGAAGCAGTAGCAAAAAGGTGAGCTGGTTCTGTGAGTATTTCAATTCCTTGTGTAGGAAATGCAGAAAAAAATGTAAGTACTGAGTACTGTCTTTCAGTGTGGTCAGGAAACCATTCTTGAGGAATCTATTTACAAATGGACATGACACAGGAGTGCAATCTTCAGCCTTATAGATAATATCTATACTAATCTCTCATGGATCATAACCAAGCTCTTTTATATATTGCCATCTAAATGGTAAGGATGTGTTATGCCACAAATATCAAACTTCAGAAGTAATCATACCTTAGTCCTGCAACACTAACTTTGTTTAGTCTCGCAACAAATAAAAATGGAGAGTTTCAGGCCTGATTTAAGTGAACTAAAATTTTATAAATCTATGATAATTGAAAAAAACAACATCAACAACAAAAAGAGTTTCAAGTTTTAACTTCTTTTCCTTGTATTGGAATTAAGGTGCTTAAAAATAAAAAGTAAAACAGGAGAAACAGACTGAATATGCTGGGTTTTTTTTTACTAACTACTTTGAACAGAAGCTTTTTAGATGTTTGTTTTTCAAAGGAAGTAGAATTGTTCCTGGACTGGATTTTTCCAATGCGTTCAGCATCCAGCAGCCTGAATAAATGGATAGTTTCATAGGTGCAAATTGTTCTCAGTGGGAGCTCCTAGATGTTTATCTTTTTTGAGAATTTTAGCTTTTGTAGAAGAGCTGGACACATGGAGATCTGGATCTATGAATTCTTTTCTCTCTCTCTCTCTTTTTTTTTTCTTTGCAAGATTTTTTTTTCCCAGCAAGACAAGTGTAAGCATAAACAAGATCAACCAATGCCAGTGAGATATGCTTTGAAGAAACTACTCTTGGTCTTCAGGGGGTCTTAACATAGGCTTATGCCTCTGATCGATTTACTGATTAGGAGCTGGCCTTAGAGCCGTATTTCCTTAGGCACCCTACATTTAGATTCAACAGTTCTTCTCACCTGCTGACATATTTGAGTCATTTCCAGCTAGAAAGATGTGTACAAATTGTAGCTTAATACTCCTTCAAATTATTTACAGCAGCTCATTAAGAGACGATGCTGTAACTTTTCAAGGTATAAGTTAGCCGAGAACTGGATATACATGAAAACTTCCTTTGGGTACAAGACTGCCAGATAAAGCATGATATAAGTCAAATTCTATCCAGTATGTAAGCATGTTACTCACATGGTTATCAATGAGCATCCTGACTGATACTGTGTAAGCTAATAAAAGATACTTGCTCCAGATTTATTCCTACAAAGTCTAGGAAGTGTAAGAATACAAACACACGTGTGTGTACACACATACACACACACGCATGCACACACACACACACACAAAGTTATGCCTCTCTTTAGCAGATTTGATGAAGTTATTCATTGCATTACTATGCTGAGAGTATTCTGAAAATAATTTTCTCTATCATTTAACTATCCCTCTGTGATCTGTAATGAGCTGAGACAACAGAGATGCCTGCTGTAGGACTGAAGATGCAACAGGTCGAAGTCCATTGATGCCTCTTGATACCTTAACACCAGAAAAGAGTTGATCTTGTTTATTTCTGTCTGGAATGCAAGGATTCGTATAAAAATTACATTCAGACATATCTGGCAATGTTTCTATTTCCACATTTTACCAAAGATCCAGTCTTCTGATATTCTCTTGAATGGATTATGAAAACAGATTTTTTTCCAAGAATGAACAGTGTACCTTGCTCTAGGCACAGTACAAACAGAGAAAATCTGAGGAAAAATGGCAAAGAAAAAAGAATTTGTAATAGAAGATAGTTCTGTCAAATATATTTTAGTTGCTTCTCCTTGCATTAATGAAATTGTAGTTGATAGCTGTACTGCAGCTGAACAATTTTCAACCACTGTTACTGCTACATCGACCTAATGAAATGATAGCTGTGGACTAAGTTTATTTTCTTCATACTTGTCAGTATGATTCTGCATAATTTTTCCCCAAATCAGAGGTACTGCATTCCTGTAAATAAGGAGAGTAGCATCCTTCAGTTACCAGGAGATCTGGATGATCTGGATATATTTAATTCTCTGTAGGCCCTCCATAATAACAAGCTTTATCGACCTGTGGTCTCTCCTGTCACCTCCTATTCCCTGACCCATTGCCATCCAAATAGTTCTTGTTTTGGGTCGCTCAGTTGGAGAGACACTTCTGGGCTTGGTGCGCCTGCATGGGTAAGAACTGAGGACATCATTAAGACAGTGACAGCAGTGGTATCAGCACCAGGTCTCCATTGGCACAACAAGAAATAGCTTTCTCTTGGTGCCAGCCCCCCTTGGTGCCTAGTCCAGAGCAGGAAAGAAGCCTGGAGCCACCTGGGCTGCCCCCACAGCTGAGTCTGCCTCTTCCTGAGGTCCATGCCAACCCAAAGTGTCCTGCAAAACTTTGATAGTCTTAGACTGAACTAAACACTTCCTGGTAAATACAGAAAATCTTTACCCCTCACTAACTTATTTCCTTCCTACCAATTTAAGTTCTGATGATTGTCTCTCATGCTTCCCTGCTTCTGAAAACAGCACACCTGTGCATGCTGGAAGGATTAGCAGTGGGAACCAGTGTCCTCTGATTCAGTTACTGTGAGTGAACATTGTGAATATGTCATGGATATACAGCCTTGAAAACTAAAGGTGTGTCACAAGTAGGATATTTTCTGTCTTCATACTGTGTGTTGGAAACAGATTAATCAGAATATTCTATGCGATTTCTTTTATATTAAAGACATTTGGTCTGGAAATGTTGCATGTTATCACCACATTCCATAGATGTAATCACAATGACGTACTTTTCTTAAAACTTGGTGTATCTCAGAACAGTAACTCTTTGCTTTGTGAATCTATGTGTTAGTTACTATTTTTTCTTAAACTTTTCAACTGCAGCCAAAATTGCTAGGCATGTCCAAGCTGAAAACACCTGCTGATGATTGTGCTGAATGTAACAGATGTGTCCATATCTAAATAGTTTAATTGATTTAATAAAATTGCAGCAGGTGTATTGAAGGTGCTATATCAAAAGCGTTTAATGATGCACATGAAAGCGTCCTCCATCCTGTAGGCTCATTTCTGTCATCTGTGAAGAGCTAACCAGGGATCTGTTGCCAGTGTTTTATCTGATCAAGACAGCTATTGAGATCTTGCTCAGTTAGTCATGTGATTTTGCTATTTGATTCAGCATGTGCAAAAAAAAAAAAAAAAAAAAACACATTTTGAATATTTTATTTTCCTGGGATGGCCAGCTTCTAAAAACATCAGAGAGGAGAGACAAAACATTTGTGTTGAACATTTGGCTTTGTTTTAAAACTCAGTTTGCATGTTTAACAGGTATTACCAAATACCATGAGTGCATTTTATTGTTTTCTATAATATTTTCTATTATTCTTTCTTGTTTCCTGGTCTTGTTGCTTTTTTCCAGTAACACAATCATTCTGCTTTTCTCTAGTCTTTATTTTTTGTCTTTTCTTTTATTACTTGTGATCAAGTTTGTTTATTTTCTTCCTGCTAATTTGGAATACATCTTTACATGATTCTTGTGAAACTTCACTTTCATTATTTTCACTCCTCAGGAAAACTTGTAGTTTATTTCACTTCTATCTGTTGTTTGTAATATTGAATATTTACATATTCTTGCTCAATAGAAAACTCATTTTACATGTTTTTATTTTAGTTTGCACAACAAGGCTGAAGTGGTAAGTCTTATAAAGAGTCTTATAAAAAGATGAGTGTTGGCTCAGCCTCATTAACTTGATGTAATTTTCTATTAAACCTCTCATTAATTTTCATGGGAACACTGTTAGGCTGACATTAAGCGCATTTGAAAGTCCATCCACAATTTGTATGCTTCACTTCATTGGTGAATAAATTCAAGTTGTAGCCATTTCTCCTGTTGTGTTTTTTTCCTTGATATAAAAGGCTACTCTTTTTTTCACAGCTACTCATATTAGAAATCTCTATGATAGATCCTCAGCTCCTCACTGCATTTTTGTGTTTATAGTGGAGGTGAACATATGCATTTGTGAGTTTTGATCCCTTTTTCACTTGCTCGTTTTGATCTTCCATCTTAAAAAGTCATTTTGAAGTTGTTTATAAATGAAAATATAAATATCAATTAATAGCTGATTTCTTTTTAATGGATGATTTCAATGATAGGTTTTAAATTTACGCAGCAATTATTTAAGTTCAAACTCTGCTACTAACATGACTGTCTAAACTTATAGGAACAAGGAAATCTGACTATGTGTCAATCTGAATACACAGCAAAAATTAAGCAGATTATGAAAATCAAGTGGGGCAAATTTGGATATTTTTAAAAGGGAGGCTTTTATATGGTGTTGGTATTGCTAGCTTTGGTTGAAAAATAATGTCTTAGTATTTATATCATATAATAATAGTTAAGAAAACTGCGGATGTGACTTTGGTATGAATGATTGATTCTTAAGAAACTGGTCTCATATTTACATATGGACAGACACTTAAGGTACATGACAGTGAAAAATGTTTTATTATTTCCTCTAACTTAGGATTGTTTTCATCCTTTTTCTGCGCACTCTGTATAATTAACAAGTGAGAATCTGTCCACGCTACACCAACAGAGAACAAAATAACACAGCTTTAAAAAATTTCAACACCTGACTTTCCTACTAATAAAGAAGTCCAAATGATAGAATTTTGCAATGTATTCTCAAACTCTAGCCAATTAATTTGCATAATTTAAATTAACAAGTGTTAAAAAAAGAATATTCTTCCAAAGCTGATGGTAAGTGTCAACCTCATAGCATAATACAAAAAAGAGACTTGGGTCATTAACTTCAAGATATTTCATACCCGGGAACTATACTGTCACTAACAAATGGCATTTACTAAGCTTTAAGCTTTTTTCTATTTTTTAAAAAAAATATTTTTTATTATTTTTTCCCTGCTCAAGGAATGATTTTCTGCACATAATTACCTTGAACTAACTATGAAGTGTTCTGAGTATTGATGAGTTGTCTGAGTTCCAGAGGAATTGGTGTGGCTTTGCAACTGCTAGTTTTCCTTGGAGGACTGAAAAAAGGGACCCTAAAAGTGTGTCTTAAAAAAAAAAAAAAAAAAAAAAAAAAGTTTGATCTCACAGACAGCCTTCAGTGGTTATTTTTTTTTATTTTTTTGACCAATTATATATACTATTTGTTTTTTCTTCTAGCTCCATAACATATATCATAATCTATGAAGGACAAATACTGCATTAGGCAAGAGAAAGGCTGAACCGGTGGCACCAGTTACTGGAGTGCTAACTTGCCTACTCAGAAATTGTTTCTGTCTACAGGTTAGTTCGACTAGATCAGACCTCCTAATACCTGCAGTTTCTGTTCTCAAAGTGCTACACAGGTCTCTAGCTTGCTTTCTTTTTGCCTGTTAAAGTTAGTGGCATGTTAGTGAAGGAGGTATGACTCAAGCTTATATAGACCTTTGAAGGCTGTTTCAGTGTATTTATACCATGCATTTTGCTGGGACTCAAGGGTAGGTACAGTACTCCATTTTCATTCACAGTGATTGCAAATGTTCCAGTGAGTATAAGACGGGCAGCACTGCATCGGCTCCTGTCAGTGAGTGGTTCTGGGAATACTTGCACGAGTATGGAAGCTTATTCCTGAGTTATTCCACTTAGTAATGAATAAAAACAGCGTCTTCAACAGAAGGAAGACCAAAGGCTAGAAGGTGGTGTGTAGATATGCAAAGCTCATATTGGATATGCTGGTGGTCCCCAGCACTGTACCAAACAGTAAAAAAAGATACTGAGACACACTTCCTTGTTGGATGTGGTATTGCAGCGGCAACGTGGGACCATCATGTGTCTGCAGCCTTCACATCTCTAGAGATTGTCGCAGACTAGGACCTCTAAAGCAAAACGGCAAAGTGGAAAACGTCAATCAAAAGGAACTTTTTTTTTTTTCATGGATAAATGATCGTTTTTGAATGCTGTTTGATATTATGCTAGTTCTAAAACTTTTATATTTTTGTGTGCAATTATTAGAGACAAGGTACTTGCCCTTCACGCAAGGATGAAAAGATACATCTTGACAACATTTACTGCAAGGATAAAAAGTTCCAGCCTGTCAGCATTTACTGCAGAGCTTTCCAAATGTTCTGACCTCCTACTTTGTTTCTTTAATGTGGGAGAACTGATAGTTCATTTTTTTTTCCAAAAAAAAAAAAAAAAAAGCTGTAGGGATCATTAAACAATCTCCAATACTGGGGAAACCACATCCTGCGCTGCTGCAGCAGGTCCCCTAATAGCAAGGGAGGTGTCTGCAGCCTGGAGCAGGGGAAGCCTGTGCTGAACATATGGTGCATGATGTGCTAGAGCGCTGCAGGCTGCACAAAAATGTTGAACCTTGCCAAAACCTCGCCTCCGTTGACTGCCCTTGTCATGCTCTGGCTGGGCCCGGTGCCCTTCCGATCATCCGAGCGAGGGTGGCATGAGATCCCCACCGAGGAGCAACTTCTCTGGGACTTGGGGCGCTTCTGGCAGAAGATGAAGGCTGTAGCAGGGGCTAAAAGGAAATCAGCTTGAAAAAAAGGCAAAAAAAAACCCAAAACAACAACAACAAAAACCCTCAAAACACACCTAACCCCAGACTTCACATGAAGATCTTACAGAAAGGTGAAAAAAGCATCCCATATCTACCTATTGCCATTACTAAATCCCTTATTTACACCTTCATTAACCAAATCTGACATTCAGGGTTTACCTAATATCTTTTGATGGTCTTGCATTTATCATATGAATCTCCCACTGCTTCTTTGCTGTGCAGCAGTAAAGTGGAAGCTTTTATAAAGTTTCCTAATTTCTGTGCTGTTCCAGGTTGTTAAACTTCATATTTAACAGAAGTTTCAATCTCCACATTCTTGAATAAGCCCAAGACAAGCCAAAATATTAACTTATCCTATAGCTTTTTAGTAAAATCTATAAGCACTTGATTCTACACTTCTGCTCTTTTTCCTTTTTTTTTTTTTTTTTTTTTTTAAGCTTAGCTGTGCATCTGGCTGACAACAATTTTCCACCACTTGGCCTCAAACAAGCAAAAAAAAGCAGCTGAAAACTCTACTAGGAAACTTATAAAAACTCTACTAGGAAACTTATGTGAATTTTGCTTTCTCTCACTCCTTGAGAATAATGACTAGCTACATAATTAATATAATTGTAGACAGTATTTGGTGAAAAAATAGAGATTTACCTGATCTCATATCTGTTGCAAAGCATAAAGACATTGTATTATACATATATTTTCCTCATTTGAAAACTAGCTTCAGAACTGTCAGTGGTGATTTTTCTCCACTATTTGATTTTTGTAACAAGGTGTCAGTTTGCTTTAATTTTTCTTTATTTGTTTATGTCCAGCTTCCTTTACGGTAATAGTAATCCTTTCAGTTAAACCTATTAAATCTATTTCATGTGTTTGAGAGAGTTGACAAAAACTAAACAAACATACATGAGGATGATAATATTTATTACCCCATAGAATTAGTTTAAGGCCTGTATAAAAAGTAAATGACAGTGGGTCTAAGGAAAAATCTTCCATCAGAACACATGTTCATAGAAAAAAATCCTGTTTTCTGTGCCTGAATTCCCCCAGATTCAGCTTCCCTGAAAGTCATGGTAGCACATCTCTGGTTGGATCCAAGTATAGCGTTAATTACTTTATGTATCCCTTGCAGAAAAAGTTAAAGTGCAATTACATAGCAAGCAGATCTGAGTGATTCTGAATATTATCTCCTTTCCTCTGATTGCTTGAGATGCCAGATTCAGACACTGAAAACACAGGGAGCATCACATCCATCACAAACATTGTAGCTGGGCTGGCAGAGGGATGGCTCAGGGAAGATCGAGCCCGTAAGAATCAAGGTCTCCGTGCTTAGGTTTACTAGTAGGACCTTCCCATGCTACTGAACATCAAAGTACTAGTAAGCTTTGGTGAAGCTACCTGAAAGTGCAACACAGCAAAACCAAGTGTCAGGCCCTTGCTTTGCTCATGATGTGGCACAGAGGCACGTAGAAGAGCAGGCATGGAGAAAGAAAGCATCATTTTCAGACACATGTCCTCAGAGGGATCTACAATGTGAATTATTTGGTAATGCTATGAGGGAAGAGTTGAGACTAGGGTGTACAAAACCTAGTCTTGGGTAAAAATTGCCTCTTTAGTTTGCCCTAAATCTGCAGTCTGGTCATGTAAAACACTACTGAGTATGCAATAGCTGAGTCACTTCTCCATAATGACAGCTCCTTGTAGACAGAAACAAGAGGAATCAAAATTCCTGTCCCATCTTTTCAAAAATGCTGGAAAGAATGGTATTATTAATAAAGAGTAAAAAGAAACAGTATTTTTTGAGACAGATGGTGGGAAAATATCAAGCCTGATCCGTCTAGAAAATGCAAGTAAAAATCAGACATTCGAAATGAAATAATGCACTTAGGTGCCTCTTCCACACGGAAATTGAATGCACCACAGTTGGAGTCATGGATATGTCTGTCATTGATTTCTCTGAGAGGCCAGAAATGGAGCAAACAGCTAGTAATCAGCACATCTGCTCTTTTCAGAATGGATGCTCATCTCTGTTAAGCCTCCTAATTCAAGGTGGCCTTAAAAACAATTTCAAGGGCAAGTAAAGGTTCTTGCTGTGTAAGTGCAGGATTTATGTCTGGCTTGATTGTGTCTTCAGTACAGAGCAACATCTCTGGGTTTGGTAAATGTCTGCCTCTGATGAATCCTATCTGTCAAAACTGCGCTAAGCACCAAAGGATAAGCAGAAGGATAAAAGTTACAGTATTGCTGGCTGGGCACTCAGTGAAGGTGTATCAATGTGGTTAAAAGACAGCTTTATGTCTTCACTATGTGGATGGATAGGAAATTGACCCAGCTCAAGATCTGGGCTGCAGCTTGAACATGACTACCCAGAATTATATTTTACTTTCCTTTGGCTGTGACAGGAGAGCACAACACTTTCTAGGTCTTGGTGAGTAAAAATGCCTTCTGCCTGTGAAGCCTTCCTGAATCCCTTCTTGTGACCCAGCCATCTTGCTTACTTTTTCCCAGTCTGTGCTCATCTTTCTTTATTTACTTGGACAGCCAAAACCCACCACATTGTTGAAGAATAGTTTCATTCCTGGCACATTCAGTGTCTGTAGGTGTATAGGTTATCATGTGTCTTTTCAGTTCACATGGTGCCAGCAATAGTAGGTACACCATAATTCCTGCCCCCCTTCCTCTTTTTTTTGCCTCTGTGTGAAACAGAATTTGCTTGGTTTTATGATGAAAAAAAAAAAAGGCACAAGAGAACTTTTTCTCACTGGAAGATGGAAGAAGTCAGCATAGTCTGATAAAAATTGATTTTCCAACCTGAATTGCTCCCCAATGAGAGTATCTTTGTAGCTTATCTTTGGTATTACTAGTGACTTCAATAAAGCGAGAAATGTCCTGCTTGGTGGCAGCCCATGCCGAAACTACCATTTTAAAGGTAAAGAAATGAAGGGAAAATATTGGCTTATACAGACACCCCTCTAAGTAATTACCATAAAGTGTCTGTAGGTGATTTCTTCTTTTGTTCTGTGCATATATGTGCTTGTTCAATAAGGAACCTACCCTTTTCTTAGATACATTAATTCAGATAAATCAATACCTTAGATAAATTAATTAAACCAGTTGTATTTCCTTCCATCGCTGGATTAATTTTCTTTTTTTTTCATTTTGTTTGTGTTGAACAATTAGCCTCTAAAAAAGCTAAACTGAGATGAAAAATAAGGCAAATTTATTCTGGAAGGAAAATACCATGAAACAGTGACAACAGGATATCAGAATTAAAAATATAGAGTTGATGAGAAGAACAAAAATTGAGGTAAGCCATTAGCATGAATAGAGTGGTGTAGAACAGATGAAAGTAGAAGGGACAGGAAATAAAAAGAGGGCAAAAAACATACATAAATTATTCTGCTATACATGCCTACCTGCCTACGCGTGGATATCCTCTTTTACTTCAACCATTCTTATCCTTGCATGTATACTACTTACTGGCCTGTTACATAACATTCAAGTACGTTATTGATGTATTTCAGTACAAATGGAATGCAATCCTGTCAAATTCATTAGAAATAAAATTGTCAGATTTCCAGTTCATACAAACTATCCATTCACTTTACTCTGAAAATCTTGTGCCCTGTTTTTATGAAAACATGTTTGAAAAAATTAACAAGAAATTACTTCTGTTTTTCCTTTCTAAGGGTAATCTTGTTTCTCACACTAAACTACACAGAACTATGACATGTCCTATGTAATAAATTATAAATTTATTATGCAAATTTAAAACTAAACTTCAGACATCTCCAGGTACCTAGCAATAGAAAAAAAAAAAAAAAAAAAAAAAAAAAAAAAGTAAAAAAATTTACCTTATCTGTACAGGCAAAAATTGTGGTTTTATTACGGCAGTGGGAGAGCACATAAGTATTTCTCCAAATATTCTCTAGATGTAAAATAGGAAGTAAAACATTTTTTATATGCAATTGTCTGATTTGTCAGTAAGTATTCCACAATTGTTCATATATCTTTACACAAGACAAAAGTCTTTGTTTTCCATTTATTTTAACCATGATTTTTTCATATCTATTATATCAGATTGACTGAATCACAGGTCTCTTTATAATTTTCTTTGAATATATTTGGGAATTGATAGCTAATTGATAGCTCCTGGGGACTAGTGATGTTACTTTAACTTCTGGCACAAGTATTCAGAAACAACTGAGGGAGAGCTAAGGGAAGTTTATTGAATACTTCAGACATTTTCGAAAAAATAGGTAATAAACAAACAAACAAATTATCCCTATAACTCCCCACCTGGAGAATGAGAGAATAGAAGTGTTCCATGGAGAGTAGAAATGTAGCTCTCCTAATAAAAGGTCTCTTTCTTTTCAGGGAACAAAAAATACTATTTCCAAACAATATTTCTTACTATTAAGCAAACATACATAATTCATTTCTGCTTTTTTCCTGAATGGGATAGATAGTTTAGTGTTATTGTATTTCTGCTGTAGCTGGAAAATATAAAGAAAGAGCTTTATAAGAATGAGATGTGAACATATAAAACAAATCTTAATATTGTGGAACCTAGAAAGCCTCTACAGTTAATACTCAAGGCTTGATTCATGTCTGTTCTTTAAAATGAAAGTTTCATACTATTAAATATTTTGGGGAAAGCTGCAATGTGAGAAAAGCAAAGTCACAAAAATAGCTTTGAATTAATGATATTGACGATAATCAAGAAGAATAAGTACACTTGAGCATGTCATCTGTTGTTTTACTGAGAACAAAACAAGTTCTTTTTTTTTTTTTTTTTCTTTAAAGTAAATTTGTTGTAAGGAAGCTGTGCTTCCATAAAACAGCGTACGAGAGAGACTGGATTCTCTCTTGATACTGTTTTTATTCACCCTTGGGGGTACTCAAAACTGCTTGCAAATGTCCAAGAAAAGGTGTGGTACGCACCACATAAGTTACATGAATAAACAGAACCAAGAGCAACCTGGAAGCCTCAGGTGAGCAAAGAAGGACATGGGTGTCCTGGTAGACAAGGAGGCCATGAGGCAGCAACGTGTCCTTTTGTCCAGGAAGGCCAGTGGTCTCCTGGAGCGCATTAGGCAGCGTGCCGGCGGGTTGAGGTAGATGATCCTGCCCCTCTGCACAGCCCTGGTGAGGCTGCACCTGGAGCGCTGGGTGCAGTCCTGGGCACCCCAGTACAAGAGGGACAGGGAGCTCCTGGAAAGAATCTGTCCTAGGGCCACAAAATGATGAAAGCTCTGGAGCATTTCTCATAGGAGGAGAGGCTAAGGGAGCTGGGGATCTTCAACCTGGGGAAGAGAAGACTGAGGGGGAATCTTATCAGGATATGTAACTATCTTAAAGAAGGGTGTAAAGAGGTACCCAGTGGATCCTCTCAGTCTGAGGGACAACAGACACAAACTGAAGCACAGGAAACTCCTCTTGAATGTGGGAAATGTGGACATGTTCAAAATCTGGCTGGACACAGTCCTCAAGAGCTGACCCTACTTCGAGCCAGGGCATTGGCCTCAGTGACCTTCGGAGGTGCCTGCCAGTGTCTGAAATTTGGTAATTCTATTATTCTTTCTGAAAAATCTAGTGCCTACTTGGTTTAGTTAACCTTATTTGCAGTGCTCTACTGCCTTTTAATGCTATTTCTTTCACTATTCTGTGTTCAGAAGAAATGCAAGAAACTATAATCTAGGACAAATACAGTTTTTATATTAAAACACCTTTTTTTGCAAGCTTTAAAGAAGCTTGAGTTAAGTCTTATTAATCTTTAGATCAGCCAGCAGTCTTAACTTTGCTGTTTTGCTCACAGTATATTTTCACTGCTGAAATTAGATAAACATTGAAATTGTACAGGTTGAAAAAAATATGGTATTCATCATGGGACCCAAAATATTAATATTTACACCATTACAACAATGTGTTCCTTTCAGTGAAAGACATGACATACGGCTCAATCCCTCCCTCGAGGAGCCTGGGAGTTAGCTGGCAGAGCTAGCCTTGCACTTCCTTGATGAATATCAAAAAAGCATTTTGTATTGGTATAAAATAATTCCAGATCTACCTAGGAAAACATAGTCAGAAAAAGAAGACATAATTTAAAATGTCTCAAATCACATTGACTCAAACACATTTTTACCTGAGAGACCAGAGCAGTTTAAAGTCTTTCGTGTAATAATATCTGCATTATTGCCTATGGAACATTTTAATAAAACATAAAAGGAAATTAAATAGAATCGTCTCCCGTAATAGCTTCCTATCGTATGGTAACATACCTGCCTGTTTACTACTGCCTAATCAGTTACTGAACCATGTACCACACTTTTATGGCTTTTCCCTGCTGGGTCTATTGCCCACTTAGGACTGTAAAAATGCATTAATCTTGTTATGTTTTTTATCGCTCTCAGCCATCCCAGCTTCCTTTTCCTCTGGCAGGCTGTTTTGCACAGCACCACAGCAGTATCAGATTAAGCCTCTGTAGAACAAACGCCTATTCTCTATTTTAGCATCTCTTAATCGTCAGACGTAAGCCATTTTGTACAAGTTCTTGCTCCCTTTTGTAGTGATTTTCTGTATACCACACAAATCCACTAGCTACCCAAACTGTTTGATAGAAGGTATTAAACTTTTGTGGAGCAAGGAGAATTCTCTACTTCAGCAGTACTACTCCATCTTCCCATGAAAAGTTTGCTGCCTCGGGGATGACTTTGTCTAAGACTTCTAGATTTCTGACTGAATAGAATAAAGAGAAAACCACTTCTAAAATACTAGTTTCCACAAGTTCCATCTATACGTTTCCACAGCAACAAGCACACTTTATTTTCTGGACAGGTTTGTTTCATTGGACAGGTGCTGCTGAATTTGATAGGAGAAAGAATCAATTATATTTAATTGTAAAAAACATACAAACAAAAAGCTTTTTTAAAATTAAATTTTAGCACTTTGAAAAAATATGCTAGGCCTATTTGGTCTAGTAAAACTTCACTACTCTGTGATTAAAAGTTATGCTTTTATGTTATCAAAAACATAGTTTAGAATCTTTGTTTCTGTTTCTAGTGTTGTGTGTATGGTGCACACATTTCTGTGCCTCAGTTCCACAGCAGTGACTTATTTCCTTCTTTCCAAAATAACTGCAAATTTCTCATAAAAAGAATTGCCAAAGTAGATGTTTTCCTTCTTTCCAAAATAACTGCAAATTTCTCATAAAAAGAATTGCCAAAGTAGATGTTTTTAGTCTGAGAAACAGCAAACTTAGAGAAGATTTTTTAGCTGATTTTTAATGACTGAAGTTTCAGTATCATTTTGAACCATGATAGCTACAGCCCCATGTTTTATCTTCGGGCACTTTTGGGGTTTTGCCTGCTGCTATGGGCTTTTTCATAGTTCATAGTTACATCGACACACTGTTTTCTTCTCCTTGTCAGAAGACAAAAAACTGAATAAGAATAGTGCAAATAGAGTTCTTCCTTGTTTTCAGAGAAATTGTAGCAGAATTGCACACATAGGGTATATCTCATCCCCTAAAAGCTGTACGAAAAACATCCCTCTGACAATGTGTAATCTAACTTCTTGAGAGTTGAATTTAGGCTATTTTAAAACATGAGGTTTTAACTCATGTTTCAATCTATTACTATAAGCCTAGTACAGGGAACAAGGTTTTGATCAGCCTATTTTTTCATCAGGAAAGTAATCCCGATCAATATCAGCAGAGACAATGTCGCTGAAAAATTAAAAATAAAATGAGAAAATAAGTGTTTCAAGGATTATTTCCATTCTTTGATAAATAATGCACATTATTTTCAGAGTCAAAGTGTTGTAAATATGAATGTGTGCATTTAATATAAGCAGCAGAAGAAAAAACTGGTGATATTTGAAAGTACAAGAAAAAGCATATCATATCCTGATGAAGTTTTAAAAAAAGAGAACAATAAAAATACCTTGTCAGCAACTAACTTTTAAATTTCTTAATCTATTGATAGTAATATGCAAGAATGCTTAAAATCAAGGCTTTATATGAGCAGACTATCTATAGAAATGAATTTATAATCAAGTAATGATAAAGCTGCTCCTCATAAACTTGAGATCTGCCCCTGTTCCCACTGGAGTGAATGGTAAGACTTCCATTTATTGCAGTATTAATGGAGTTTGGCCCTTAAGTCTAGTCTCTTGGTTGTAGATGTAGCAGTCACTTCCTAGGACAATAGTAGCAATAATAAGAAGAGTTACGTTTTACAGAAAAATGTTATTTAGCTGATAACTCTCCTTGCCCCAGAACAGAGTCCACAGGGTAAAAAGGTACTTCTCATTCTCACCTCTGTAAACTGAAACTCACATATCCACTGCAAAGCTAAAAGAGAAAGGGAAAGTAGAACCTCGTGTCTATTAAAGATGATCTCTGTGAGCCAGGGTCAAACGCTAACACACCTTAGGAAGGAGGCAGCAAGTCACTGCCTGTGCTTGAGACCAAAAATAAAAATAAAAATAAAAATAAATAAGAATAAAAATAAAAATTATTCAAAAAATTCTACAATCTGGGCACACCTGAGCATACGCTTAATTTTCTGCTGGTTGGTGGCTCAGCTTTCAGTACATATGCATGCAGTATGTCAAAGTGAAGTTTCCAGAAACTAGGCAATTTCCATTTGTACAAAAATGAGCGTCTGTAAAATCACTAGCATTAATTAAGGCCTTTAGCTTCTTGACCCAGTTATTCAAATGGTAGAAATGAAATGAAATCAGTAGGAATAATACACAAATGAGCCATGCAAGTTCATTTTAGTGACATATGTGACTGAAAAAATTACACCTGAAATTTTATCCTTTTTTGAAAATACTTGAAACTTAGTAATTCTGAGAAACAGAAAATTATGTGTGTGTGTATGTGTATTTGAAGAAATACTTTGAAATTTAAAAAACAAAACAAATTTTTCAAAACTGTGTGGAAAGTACCTTACAATTACCCTTAAAAAACTGTCAGAAAACACTGCGGCATAATTTCTATGGTAGCATTGCTCAATTACTGTACAGAATACATTTTTGTTGTTGTTGTTATAAACTTATTATGCTGTAGGGTTTTTTTATTATTATTATTATTGGTATACGCAATGGAAATATCATTAAGTTATTACTCTGAAAGAAGCTTTTCAATTTTTAATCATTTTTAAAATGCATTCTAAAATAATGTTGCAATTTAAAATAAAAATAAGCCAATGCCCATAACAAAGCAGCATCAACACTTTTGTCCTTGAAGTTTGATCAGAAGAATCTGGGTTCGAACCTTTCATTTAAATCTGTTCTTCAAATTAATCTGCATGCCAAATCATAGAATCATAGAATCATAGAACGCTTAACGCTGGAAGGGACCTCTAGAGCTCATCTAGTCCAACCCCCTGCACATGCAGGGTCATCCAGAGCACATGGCACAGGACTGCATCCAAGTGGGTTTTGAAGATCTCCAGAGAAGGAGACTCCACAACCTCTCTGGGCAGCCTGTTCCAGGGCTCTGTAACTATCACTGTCAAGAAATTTTTCCTAAAGTTCCTGTGGAACTTTTGGTGTTTCAGTGGCCACCACTGAAAAGAGGCCAGCACCATCCTCCTCACTGCCTCCCTTGAGGTGCTTATAGACACTGATCAGATCCCCTCTCAGCCTTCTCTTCCCCAGGCTGAACAGGCCCACTACTTGATAAATTCAAAATCAAAACTAAAAACTTTCACGTCTGGAGCTTGTAAGTGGAGAAATTAGCCTCTATACAGTTGAAATCCAGGAGTAGAGTGCCAGTGATTTCTGGGATGAACAGCTTAAAGTCATTGTATCCTATTCCTCAGTTTATATTTTTGGGGAATATATAGCTGTGGTGGATGGTGGTAATTGTATATATATAAAATATATAGTTATATATGGTGGAAATATATACATATATGTGTGTATATGTGGAAAATATGAATATATATGTGTGTGTGTGTGTTTGTATTAAATATATTTTTATATGTGTGTGTGTATATATATATATAAATATATTTAATCACACTTCCTAGTAGCTGTCCTAGCTGTTTTATCTTTTAAGTTTAGGCAAAAGAAATGAACTCTGTCTGCACATTCTACCCAGACTGCTGTACAAGCTTCTAGAAGAGAACAAACTTCCTCTCCTGCAGTTGGAGCCAGTTATATGTGTGTGTGTATGTGAGTAGGTGTGCATATATACATATATATTTATTTATATATATACACTCACATATACATATATGTATAGACACATGCACATAAAAGTATCTATGCATATATGCACACACACACACTCAAAGGTACAAAGGTATATGAATTCTTTCTGATATCTTTTGATTGCATTGACTAAACTAAAGATGAGCAAAGCTCTGACCAATTGAAAGTCTTGTCACAACAAGTTTATATTAGAAATGATTAAGTACTCATGAAACACATGCAGCAGATGCCGAAATTATGCAGTGAGAAGTACTAAGTCTACCTAAGTCTTATAAAAGTGAGGTGTTTATTATATTATAATTTTAAGTTGAATGTTCAATACTCTTTTGTACTGGCAAGACATCACACCTTTTGCATGTTATAGATTTAATAATATTTGGCTTATACTGAAGTAGATTTTTTTTTTAGCTAGGTCTCAGCAATTTTAAATGACCTGATCAAGGCACAACGATGAAAATATATTCTTAAAAATGTCAACAATTAATTTCTTGAATTAAAACACATCTAACATAAATGAGCTTATGAATACTGAAGTATTAATTGAAATCAAGATAAATTCAGTGTTTGACAAGCTGGAAGTATAAGGGATTTTAGCAATGAATCATCAAGGGTGTATAATGACTAGCACAACCCATTAATCTCCTCAGTACTTAAAAGTTCAGAATATTGTTCTTGCACTGATTTGAGCATTTTTTTACCAATATAAATCTATATTTGGTTCATTTATTCTGCATATGTGCCACACTTTTGTTTTTGTTCTTTGTTTTATTCGATTTTTCCTCACACTGAAACATTTGTAGCAAGTCCATCTCCAGCTGAATTCTGACATGAAGTTCCCTGACATTCTTCATAATATCAGCAGACCTATTATTGAATGTATTGACCTTATTTGGCAAAATGGTGTTTTATAATACTAACAGCATATGCTCAGTTACATAACCAACTATTTAACATATTGTGAAACATAGGGCATATTTTCCTTTAAACAAATGATATCTGCGCACATAATCTAATGGCCTTCTGTTACACAGCAAAACCAGACATGTCAATATCTCTATTAGCCCAGAGAGTCAGATTGCTGTTCATAAACTGGAAATTATACTATATGTAAATACAGATTTCATAGAAGCCTAACAATAATCACTTCACCCTCTTTTACTAAAACCACAAGCAAAAGTAATGTTAGTCTTCATAACTACAGCTGCTGATTGCTCTAAAAATAAAAGGACATGTGGGGAAGAAAAAATACTGCCAAAGTGGGAATCAATCTTTTTATTTTCTAGTCATTATGTGCAGTGACTCTGAGGGTGCTAAATACACACAATAGACAAACCGTTTTTTTTTTTTTTTTTTTAAATAGCTCCCATTCCAAGGAAAGCTTTATTACCATATTATTTCATTGATAATCTTGGTTTTTATGCAGTTTATCAATGTCAGTGACATCTGTAAACACTCTAGACAGAGCTGCCCTAGGATAACTGGCACCTATTGTTAGTTAATGTTTCCATGATTTAAGAAAAAAATCCCTTCTGTTTCTAGAAACAAAACAAAAACAAAAAAACACCACAAGCAAAACTTTTTTTTTTTTGGTCAGATGTGATAATTCCAAGATAAATGATAAGCATGGAATTTTTTATGACTTTCAGTAGAAAATTTTTTAGCCATTTCCAAGAACAGAGATATTGAGGAAAAGGTTCAACTATATTTGGTTGTATTCAAATAATCATGACCATTTAATTGCAAAGCTTTCGCAGCTCCTAGTTTCTAACCTGGGATTTGAAATTAGAAAGGTAAGTGTTCTGTGTGATGTGCAGTGATTATTTCAGGGAACTACAAACATCCAGTATTATCACTGCTGAAAGACAACAAATTCCTATTGTACATTAGACCTGCAAAATAATTAATTCTAAAAGAAGAAATGTGGCAACTTTGTTCCCCATGATATTGAATATTTTGCGATCACTTATAAAGATGAAGTCCAGTAAAAAAAAAAAATGAACACACACACATACACAAAAACTACAAATCACATAAAAATAAAAGCTGGTACTTTATCTTGGAAAAAAAAATGAAAATGTTGAATCAGGTCCGCAGATCTGAATAATATGGTATTTTATCTTCTAAAGCTCATAGGAAGAACAAAGGACAAATAAATGAACAAAGGGAATGAAAAATAAAAACAGAAAGAAAATAGATCTATGAAAATAACAACATTTCATAAACAGGATAAGACGGATAATACTGACTGTAGGTCAGGCAAAGCTTCAAGAGCTCTCAACAAGGAAACATGAAAAAAACATAGAAAAATAAGTCAATGAGCCAGACTAGAGCAAGCCTAGGAATCGTTTCAAGAGGGAGTAAGAGTTTTCAGAAATGAGTCATGAGATAAACAGGGACTGAAGAATTTTCTTTTTTTTTTGATTTCTAGAGATGATAAGAAAAAACGCTCTTTCTCTTATGACTAAACACAAGCATTTTGGTATGGACATCCAAAGTAAATTCTGAAATCTGTCACAGTGTCATGAAAAGAAAAAAAATCTTTAAATGCAGCCTCTTGGCTGGAGTCTGTTCGAACTGACTCAGAGTGAAGTGAAGTTTCCTACAAAGGAAGAATCTTTGCAGAACCCAGAGCAGATCCCCAGACCATTGCAGATGCCATGTGGCCTTCTGCTGCTGTGGGACTAGCAATGGGGTGCATGGAAAAACTTGCTGGGCTTATACAAGGCTTGTGATGGGGAGATTAGGGGAGGAAAGAGAGGCAGGGAAACATGAAGATTGAGGTGGTCTGAGGAGAATGAGCTTGTGAAAATGGAGAAAAAGGGGGATAAAAAGTCTGTTTGGGTGTGTGGAGGTGCTGGTCAGTGGCATGTGAGGCTGCATGGTCCTGTATTCTCCCTGAGCTCTGTTTCCAGCTGTTCCAAGGTCAGAGGCTCTACTGTTTGCGTGCATGTGTGTGCAGGATGCTGAGGTGCCACCTACCACAGAGATGTGTGTGTGTGGACCAGGAGATCAGGGCTTCCAGGACCAGCTACCAAGTGGATATATGTCAAAGGCCAACAACTGCAGGGATTCATTTAATGTGTATATGCATGTAATCTATGAGTTTTCTTCATAATCGCCCAGGGAGGGGAACAAGATCCAATTGCAAGTGTTGTTCATGTCTCCATGAGCACTTTCTGTCTACATATATCTATACCTATTTTTAATATACACATATATATAATAGAGCTGCAGCAACCTTGCAGCTATCAGGCAACTGAATCCAGGAACTCCTAAAAGAATGCATTTAAGAAAATGTGAGCATTTTAGATTTTTCTTATAATATGACCACCAGTGTGAATTGTGCTCTTGGAATCCCCTGTTGCTTCTTAGTATTGGTTCACACAAGAGGATGGTTTCTGATCAGCAGCGCTTTGCCTCATGACTGTGATTTCATCTCACTCAGAATAATCAAATATGTACAAAATTGTGATCTGGACAAAAGTACATTTGTGTTTTCACTGCTTAGCATGAACTGCTTAGCATAGACTAACTAGGAATTTAGAAAACCTAAACCTCTAAAATCTGTGCGAAGTAGCACAAATATCTTTTTCAGCCTGCTGGCTGAGTGTACCAAATATCTTCCCCTAGAGTCAGCAGTGGGGCTTCTGATCTGGGAATGGGGCTAGGGGCACCAGCCGCCAGTAGCCAGCAGCAAGCCATGCAGTTACATGGATGCATCACATTTAGATAGTGCTAGCTTGGAATCCGCTGAATTTTTGCTAGGAAGGGTCTAGGCCCAGTTAGTTACACTTCGTCACTCAGGTCTCAGTGCATAGCACATTAACATTTAAAATGATTTTATAAGTGTAATGGTTTGTATTCCTCAAACAAAGACCTAAAAACATGGATTGTATTGAATTTCAATCCCAGAATGTGAGTTTTTTCCTCCTTGCTGAGTATAACACTGCGTGAACTTAATCCTGAAATCTCCTTCCTGACTATGGCTTGGTTTCCTTCATTAGTCATCCTCTAGTTTGTTATTGCAAAGTCATTCAGGCTGTTTGTATTGACTCATTGGTATAGGATGGGGTTAGAGAACGAAAAACACCAAATCCTTTACTTAAGGAAACAAAACCACACAGTAGTCATGTGCAGTCATTGTAAAACATAAAAAGAAAGCGAGCAGCTTGGAAAGTCAGTGCACAAAGTTTACCAGGTGAGGTACTAACAAGCCTGTTGTTGAGATCTTTTAGTTTTTAATTTCAAATAAGAACACATATATTATGTGAGAAGCGAGAAATTGTAATTAAAGGCTCACTAGTAAAATCTGCAGTTAACCAACTCTATCGTTTGTTTAGCTCATGGAATTACTGAGATTGTGACTGTCTTGTTTTGATTTTTCTTGTCTATAAGAAACTGTCTTCACAAGCAAGTAAATAGTGACTCTGGAGAGTAGGAAGCTATTGAAAACAGATTTTGCTTAATTGTTCTGAAAGATGTGAAAACAGAAGTTTTCAGATAATATAAACATGCTTTACCTCCCTTTGCATCATTTGGGGATTTCTACACTATTATTCACCCAATATTAGGGCATCACATTATTCCATTAGCAGGGTACAAAGGAGATTTGTCACTTTGTCACAACAAGACAAACATAGCCAATTGACAACAGATGACAGAGTCTTGGGAGAGCCTAATCAAAGATTTGGTCCTGACATACAGCTTTCTTCCATTGTATTTACCAGCAATATACTCAAATCTAAAATGTTAGCAGCCTGGGAATCATTTTTATCCCTGAGACAGAAAGGCCTATAGAGGGTTTTAGTAAATTCTTCAGAATTGAAGACAGTATCATCACTATAGTATCATCACGTCTATCTACTGCCCAAAGGAAGATAGGCTCAGTGAGGAAAACTTTTAATTAGTAACATAATGTATAGTTTATTTTATCACAAAGTCTTAATGGACTTAATATGTTTTCCAAATTAGATCTTTTGCTCATTAAATTTCTTCTCTCACTGAAACCAAACCACTCTGGAATATGGCATCCATATCAACACTATACAGAAATTTAAAGAAAGAACAGGGAAAAGTCATACTCATTTCTTCTGGTAAGAGAAATTTTCAACCGCTTTTTCAACCGTTATACTCCAAGAAGTGAAAAAAGAGATGTCTGTAAGAGGCTCTGAAGTCTCTTACATATATTTCTTTCACTATCATCTTGAAAGCAATATTTCCCACATATTCTGAGTGCATAAAGCATTAAAGTGTTTTCATGTATTAAAACTGTCTGCAAACAGAGAAAGAAGGCTCACACCTGCAGACATCTGCAAAACTGTGTGGCCTGCAAGACAGGATGGAGCTAAAAGTGTTGTTTGCATTTGAAATGCACAGATTATGCCCTAGATGAGAATCAGGTAAGATACGAGAAGGTTTTGCAGTATGTCTGTGTATCCTGGGGTGATGCATAGTTAGATGGGTTATTTCCTAGGCTGGAAGACTTAGTTTTAAAACTCTCTTAGGGAGACTGTACATAGTGCTGCTCCTGCATGCATGATGCCCTTTATTAAAATAAATGGAAAAGCATGAAAGAAGTCAAAAGGGAAGGGAAGGAGGTCAGGAGAAACGGAAGGAGGGAGGAAGGAAGGCAGAAAGAGATGTGGAAATCCACCATATGTCACTAATTTATTTTAGAGCTAATGCTACATGGATGCGCACAGCAGTTTTGGACTGGAAAATCTGCATGATTAGAAGACTGTGAAACATAAGCAGCAACGGGCATTTTGTGTTTTTTTTTTTTCTATGACTGTATCTGAGCAAAATAGGAGGTCAACATACTCTGCCCTCCAGGTTTCCACTTTGCAAATAAAAGTTCCTGAGGAGGAGATACAATAAGCATGGACTGGGTCTTGGCACATGCAGAGCAGAAACATGGCTGCAAGGTGCATCCATACCTGGGAATGGGGAAGCACACCCTACCTTATAGCTAGCCTCTGGTCTTGTCCTTATATAATTAATTAATCTGCAGAAAATTAGGCTTGGAAGGTCACACTAAATTATTGCTTAGTCACTTCTTTCCCATCTATTTCATGGTTTCTTTTCCTCTTTTCCCTTCTCCCTTGTTATGGGAGAAAAGCTTTGATCCCATTGTAGTCATTCTTAAGTAAACTAGCTCCATAAATATGGATTTACAAATGCACTTTCTGATATTTCAGTCATTTTTTTCTACTAGGAAAATAAATATTTTTATAGTAATTGGTAATATGCAAAGTATGAAAAGTGATTTAGCTATATTAATTGCTCATAAATTTGCCACTTCATCTCTCCTTATGGAGAAATAGCATTGTTTGTACAAAATTCTGTGGAACACTGCTTAGTCCAATAAATAGCCTCTGAACACTTTATCTATTTCTGTCAATTTGTTAGTCTACATCAGCTTGTAAATTAACTAACTTGGCTCTGATCTATCAACCTTTAATTCTAAAACTCCCAAAATTGGATTCAGAAATCAGCTTATATCCCTAGATTTAATTAAGCTTATAACTGATTTATGCAAAGCAGTGGCCACAGTGATGTGAATTCTGAATCACATTAATTAATATGTTATAAATCCTGAAAAGCAGTTATAAATTTGTTATGCTGCTTATAAATCTACTATAAGACTGGCAGAATTTGTGATTCAGCAGAAAGTTTAAAACAACTACTCTTGAAAATCTATTCACTCAGTTGCATTAAAATGTTAATGTGTCTATTAGAAATCAGAGAATCCACCTGGTGTTATCATCAGGGTTGCCTTAAGCTTTTCATGGATTATATTGCTTCTAGGAATATATTGCAACGACAATTTTAAGCAGAAGGGTATGGAATCTGCTGTGAAATATTTCAGGGACCTCAAAAAAGCATTTTCTTAGTTTCAGCTAGAATTTAAGACAGATTAATGCTTAACTTAGTTTGAATCCTACAATTTTTTTCCTTCCATTTAGAATCAAAGAAGCACAAAGCAAGAGGCTTATAAAATATGATTTATAGAAAAAAAAATGTTCCAACTGCTGTCAGAAGTCACTTTACAGTGGATTAACTAAAAGGACATTTATAAAAAAGAATCCGTGCATCACTCCATTTCACTGTCTGCGACCATAATTATTCAATTATTTGAGTGTGAAAGTGTTAGCACAAGGTCTGAACTCTGCCTTTTGACTTACTCTGCCAGAGGTTAATATCTACCAGACCATGCTCAATGTCAATGTTTTGTGAAATCTCCATATCTGTGTGATAAACTGTTTTCAGTTCCTTGTGTCAGAATTTAATGATAAATCTGTACTGATATTTTATATAATTCTGTAATGACATAACATACAGCAAAATGGTTAGTAATATACTTAGCTCAACACATTTCAGACAGTTTTGCCTTTTACAACCAGCTTCCTCTAGCAGACTGGGCAGAACGGAAAATCTTTTCTCCAGAAAAGTGTCTAAAGTGGTGATAACAGTCTTCTGTCTCTGACAGTTCCTCAGACGCTACAGTAAAACAATGTTTTTTTTCCTCCTATTATTATTTGTGCAGAGTATTGATTTACACATGCAATAGACCACAGTTCAACCCCCTGAAGCCTTAGCAAGATATTACTTGGAAAAATCAGATTAGCAAAACTATAAGGAAGTTACATGTGTTGGAGAAATATAAAATGCTGCCCTGACTAGTGCCATGGCTTTACTGTTGTTCCTATCCATTACCATCTTATGTTTTGTATTCATTTACAAACAACAAAATAATATTTTAAGACTAGTATTGAGTAAGAAAAATAAAATTGACTCTAAAAAGTATATGATTTTCACTTTTCAGCCCAATTAAACATTCCACTCTTTTTCTCATAAACTCTTTGTCTAGACTGTTATCAATGATGTGCCAGAGATGCTGTTACAAACATAGCAATAATAATATCCAGAACATTGAAAAGAGCCTTCAAAGTGTTCCTTTTTACAAGGGGGAAAAAAAAAAAAAAAAGGGAAAAAAAATCCTTATTAGCGAATATTTTTCGATTTGGTTAGCTCATGTAGTGAAATTTGAAATGAAGTTGATATGGGTATACAACTTAGTTTTGTAAGCCCGGTGACTCTTTTTACGTTGTGACACTGCAGCCAATGTTATTCTGTTTTTAGTCTGTATAACAGGATGGAACTGGGCAAGGGGCTTAGGTAAAGGAAAAATGTAGATCCCTCAGGTCTTGTGAGAATCCAGAAAACAGAAACAGCAAGAAGAAGGAATTGATTGAAGTTTGCTACAACCCAGGAAAAGCACCATTATTGCAAAATTTGCAAGATGAGAAGAAAGAGCAGAGAGAAAATCTACATTGCAGGCATAAAATTGGCAAAGGGAAGATTTGTTTTCAGATCTTTATTTTCAATCTGTCTCACTCACCAGATCTGAATTGTTCCTCTTTGAAAAGTTACGTTACTCTTATTTATATTCTACTGGAATGTAGCTTTAGAAAGCTTATGAATGTTGCAGTTGTGTTTGTTTGGAGAAGGGGAAAGTAAAAAAAAAATAAAAAAGGGAAAAGAGTTTTACCCCACAGCTCTGGATAATTTGAGATCCTCAAAAAGCTGAAGAATCAACATTTTTGGTTCACTTATGGAGAATGAGCACCATATCAATCAGTTCCACATTCAAAAAGAGAGACAAGCCAACTAAAAAATATGAATGAAATGCTTTTTGACCCCAAATCTACAAATAACAATATATTTTCTTCAATAGAACTGTTCTTTGATGCTCAGTTCTGCTGACATTTCCTTATCCATTTCCAGCATTTGTCTCCAACAGTGTCCAACAGACCTTGCCTAATTTGTAGTTGAGTGCGCATAACCTGCTGATTACAGACCTGTAAATTTTTGGAAACTTTTCCTTAGATAATTCTAATCTTTCTCTAAATAAATATCAACGACCCTGTCAGGTTGACCAGAAGACCATTACACATGTACACCTCATGTGTGCCGTCTGCAGTCCATACCTGATTCATGTCCTCTTATTTAGATTATTTCCATTCCATTTAGATTATTCCCACCAAACTGCAAGACCTCCTTGACAACCTCTTGTGAACCAATATGAAATATTGGAAATACGAAGCATGAATGGGGGAACCAAGTGACTTTAGAGAAAATTTTGCTTCTTCATCACTGCACACCCTTGAACACCATCAGGAGTAACAGGAGATAACAAGAAAGCTTTCTTCAATGGTCCTTCTTTTCTTCTTTTTATACCTCAAGTCCTTCAATCTTTTCTTCTTCTTCCACTCTTTTAATTTTATTTTGTCCTCTGTGATCATTTAGTTTTTCTTTCATTTCTTCATTAATCTTTGGAGAGTTTGGGAGCAGGATAAGGATTTTCATCTTCTATATCAGAAAAGGCAAAGGCAATAAGAAGAAGAGGTGGCCAAATGCCCATGAACAGGGCAAACCCGCAGCAGCATGTCACCAGGACTCTCCTAGCCTGACTTTTGAAGGGAAAATAGTATAAAAAAATCAGTGAATCCCTCTTCCTTGAGTTTATTCATTAACTTTTGAAAGTATGTAAGCTTTGATCACTCATTAAATCTTGCAGTGGGGTTTCCGCTGTTGGAGGGAGAAAATGACCAAATGGTACACTGCCTTCAACTTCTCCAGTTTTTGTTGATGCTATTTGAAATCTTTGAAAAGTTTGGTTCATGGGGAAATCACGGAATCACAGAATGGTTGAGGTTGGCAGGGACCTCTAGAGATCATCTAGTCCAACTCCTCTGCTCCAGCAGGGACACCCAGAGCACGTGGCACAGGGTGGCATCCAGGCGGGTTTGGAAGATCTCCAGAGAAGGAGACTCCACAGCCTCTCTGAGCAGCCTGTTCCAGGGCTTTGTCACTCTCACAGGAAAGAAGTTCTTCCTCATATGGAGAGGGAACTTCCTGAGTTGCAATTTGTACCCATTACCCCTTGTTCTGTCACTGGCCACCACAGAGGAGAGTTTGGCCCCATCTCTGTGATTCACAGAGTCACAGAAGGATTGAGGCTGGAAGGGACTTCTAGAGATCATCTAGTTCAACCCCGTTTCTTGGTGTCTACCTTTTATGCTAACGCAGGGTGAGCATGGTCCCTTGGACAGCTTTGGTTTCTCCAGTTAGCACCATCCCAAACAATTCCCAAGAAAAGTTCAGGCACTAGAACAACAGTAGGGATCCTTTTCAAAGGCAGTCTAGATATGACACCCTGCTTTGGAGCCTAAGGGAGTTTTATAGCATGGCCAGACTGTGTCAGCTGGCCTCAAGGCCAGAAAACTGGTCCTGACTACGCTTAGTTTATGGGGAACACACGTAGCCTCACAGAAGTTTGACCAAGTCAGGGTTCTTGAGCTCAAAGTACCACTCATCCTCCTATGGGTGAGAGTATCTGGAATGTTGGGATGCTCCTTTATTTTCTAAAGGGGGAATTGAAAAAGAAACGTGAAGATTTAGGACCTAACTCCGCAAACTTTCCTTCTGCCGTCTTCCATCTGCTGCCTGCATACAGAAGTCCTGGAGACCTAGAAATGGTCTTGGGTTTCTCCTGTGAGAGAACTGAAGCTCAGTGTCTTAGGGTCCCTATTCTTCTGTGTTTGCCTGGGAAAAGGCTTTGGGTTATTTTTCAAGGACTCAGAAGAGCTAACTTCAATCGGCAGCAACCCAGGTTACTACCGTGTTCATTTTCTCTCTCCTGACATGGACGCCCTCGTTAGCCGTTGCTTAAAAAAAAAATAATAATAATCTGATAGGGCAAGAGGTGAAGCAGGAGAAGACATTAGGTAAAAGACTCTGGAAAATAAGAGCCACTTCCACCTCTTTCTCTATCTCCTTTGTCTTCTCACTTTTCCTACCCTCACAAAGCAGCAATAAGGTTGCAGAGCACTTCCTTTCAGCTGTATACAGTGGTGAGGGGAAAAGATACATTTCAGTGTGCTTATCAAGCAACCATACACAAAGGCTGGCATCACCCATCTCTTTTTCCTTGTGGAACCTACCTGGAAGTTTTGCCCGGATAAGAAACTAATCGTAATTGTGTAAATGACTAAAAAAAAAAGGATATAGATTGGGAGACTGAAGAAGACACTGAATATGCATTCTTGCCTTTGTATTTATTGCAAAATGCAAATAGAGCACTCTTTTTTCCCCTCTCCTCAACTGCCCTTTGCTTTAGCAAATGCCTGTAGAGTTCTCAAGGCACCCTAGCTGAGAATCAAAAATGTCTTTAAAAAATCTGTAAAATATCTTTTTGTCTTTTTAAGAACTGTGGAAGTTCTATTAATTGATACACATTTATAAATTTTACAGATTTCTGTCTAGAAAAATTAATATCTTTATAATGTCAATGCATGGGACAAAAATACATGATATTTTAGATACGATCAAGGTAGAAATTTACATTTATATTTTTTTCTCCACAAAATGATCCTATGATAACACAGTATGATAAAATATTGCAGAGTCTAGTTGGAGGTCTGTAGTTAGTGGGGTCCCCCAGGGGTCAGTACTCGGTCCAGTCCTGTTCAATTTATTCATCAATAACCTGGATGAAGGCACAGAGTGCTCCCTCAGCAAGTTTGCTGATGATACCAAACTGGGAGGAATATCCGATACCTCAGAAGCCTGCGCTGCCATCCAGAGGGACCTGGAAAGACTGGACAACTGGGCGGTGAAAAACCTCATGCAATTCAACAAGGCCAAGTGCAACCTGGGGTGGAAGGAATAACCCCAGACACCAGTACAGGCTGGGGACCGACCTTCTGGAGAGCAGTTCTGCAGAGAAAGACCTGGGCATCATGGTGGACGACAAGTTGACCATGAGGCAGCAGTGTGCTCTCATAGCCAAGAAGGCCAATGGGATCCTGGGCTGCGTTAAGAAGAGCGTCTCCAGCAGGTCGAGGGAGGTGATCCTGCCCCTCTACTCAGCTCTGGTGAGGCCACATCTGGAGTGTTGTGTCCAGTTCTGGGCTCCACAGTACAAGAGGGATGTGGAGCTGCTGGAGAGAGCCCAGCGCAGGGCCACAAGGATGATCAGGGGCCTGGAACATCTGCCCTATGAGGAGAGGCTGAGGGAGCTGGGCCTGTTCAGCCTGGAGAAGAGAAGGCTGAGAGGGGATCTGATCAGTGTTTGTAAGTACCTCAAGGGGAGGCAGTGAGGAGGATGGTGCTGGCCTCTTTTCAGTGGCGGCCACCAACAGAACTAGAGGTAATGGCCACAAACTGAAGCATCAAAAGTTCCACAGGAACTTAAGGAAAAATTTCGTAACAGTGAGGGTGACAGAGCACTGGAACAGGCTGCCCAGAGAGGTTGTGGAGTCTCCTTCTCTGGAGATCTTCAAAACCCGCTTGGACGCAGTCCTGTGCCACATGCTCTAGGTGACCCTGCGTGTGCAGAGGGGTTGGACTAGATGACCTCTAGAGGTCCCTTCTAACCTTAAGCATTCTATGATTCTATGATTCTATGAAAATACACATCTCAGCTCATTCTACTATAGTCATGATCTGATACTAATATACTGAACATATTTTGCTGTTTTTACTCAAAATATTATACATTTTTATTTCTTGTAATCTGTAAAAAGTCTTGCATACTATTGTGTAGTTTTATCTAAGCTTATAATCCTTTTTTTTATTTATTCAGTCGTAAGAGCTCCACAGAAATAAAGACATCTGATAATGCAATTCTTTAAGAAAAAAGAAAGTGGGTGGAGGGAAGAATAATAATTTCTGTTAGGCAATATATGGAGGGGAAAAAAGGAAAGTACTAAAAAAAAATCAGGACTATTCTCACTGTAATTCCTAATTATATATGCTGTTATTCTCCACCCATTTTTTCCTTGTTCTTTCATTCGTAGTTAGCACCTTAGATATGCAAAGAACAGGAAACTATTAGATAAGGCATCAGCAAGAATGCCCATCAACTGTCAGATATGAAGTGCAAAGCGATCACTGTATTTTTTGTTGGCTGCAGAGAAGCTGATGAAATAAGTAGAATATGTAACATGATGTCCCTTTCATCTATAAAATATCGGCTCAGAGGTTATGCTTCATTAGCTTCAAATGTAGCATGCATAACAAAGGAAGGAGGCGCAGCATTCCTTTGATTCATTGTGTGAAAGCTTATCATTCCCTCTTTCAAGTGACAGTTTATTAAATAAGGTGAATAATGGAAAATATTCAAACCAGACCCGAATCATAGACTGACACTTGGTGCCTGATTACAAAGTAAATATGACAGCTCTGCACCTCCATTTTGTGTGATTAGGAAGGAAATGGGATAAGAAGTATGGCGCTCCCTGCAGTGTGCATGATCCACTTTCCACCCCCCACTTAAAGATATTAATTGAGTCATAAAATTTGTTTTAAAATTACCTTGATGCAAGATACAAGTGATCTTAATTCCTTCTCATTAGACACAGGGAAACATATGGAGTTCAAAGAATAAATATCTGCAGTAGCTCACCAGTTTTTACAAACCCTTTTCACTGTCATAACACATATGCCACTCCAGGGTAGTGGTAAGCCATTTTCATAGCCTCTATAAATTGCAATGCATTACCTAAATTTTAGTCGATTTAATGTGCCAAATACTTTAGAAAAGAACTGCTAGTTCAGATCATTTTCAGCTTTTATCTATTCTTAGACACAGCTGAGATTTCATTAGGATTTTCTGTATCTAGATAAGCTAAGCAGAAACTTCAGTGTTTTATCAGTTTTACTTAGGATGTGTGTTACATTTTCACTTGGTAGGGCGCAGTCACGAAAGAGTCCAAAACGCTTTGTAAGCCATAAAAAAATCCCTTTGCAACACTGCAAATCATTGCTGATCTTCCAGGGCAGGAGGCAGGAAAACCACAAATTATATCTGCAGGTATAATTAAACCTGCTATGAGAAAAAAAAAAGAAAGAAATAAATAAAGAAAAAAATCTATAGAAAAAAAATGTTCCTTGGATAATATTTATTTGAAATATAGGGAAAGAAAAGATCAGAAAAGGGAAAAATCAAACTGCACTTTTTAAAAAGAGGAAAAAATGAAACTCTTTATATTTGAACAGTTTGAAATGCTTGATCATGACAGATTTGAAGCTTACTTATTTTCTTACTTACTTGAAAATATTTCTATAGGTAAAATGTAGCCATGAAAGGGTTAAAATATGGGGGGATGCGGGTTGGGGAAGAAAAAAACACATCAAATATTTTAAACTAGTCGACCATGGACACTCCTCACTATGTAACATTTCTTCGCAAAACACAAAGTGAAAAGAGGAAGAAAATGATAAAAAGAGGAATTTAAAAATTTGAAAGAAAATAATATTTTTGAAAACAAAACAAAACAAAGCAGATGAACAAGACATGTTCCCTCAGATGAAAACACATTACTTTTTGAAACCTTGTGAAATAGAAACACCTTCAACATATTTCATGTTTCAACCAGCTCTTCCCAGCAAGTGTTTAAATAATTGCAAATAAGATGAAATATGGTCCCTGAAAGTCAATATGAGCAAAATTTGGCAGCTCTGCTCATGAAAACAGTTTGATTTTCTGTTTGTTTGTTTTCAGCATTCAATACAGAATGCTAAATCAGTCTATTTTGTGTATAAAATTCCTGCACTTATAAAGGTAATAATAGGCAAATATTCTTCTCAATTATATATTTAAGGAACAGTGGCTCCATATGAGAGTTAAGCAAACATCCTGAAACTACACATTATGGTGCCAGTGCTGCTGCAGTCACCACAGGAGCAGATCATCTTTGGATGTATGTGTGGGAGCTGGCACCTGCCCATATGGAGCTCATTCCAGAGAGGCACAACTCACTTTTCCTTCAGTTAATAAAGGATATTAGCCTGTTCTAACTCCATTTGCACATTGCTAGGAAAACATTACTCCCAGAGTAATTCATATAAAATTTATGTTTTGGCTCACATCTATGAACACTCCATTGTATCAAAGTGCCTATTTAGGAACAGAAGTATGTTCCTAAACATGCAAACACTGTCCGATACACTACAGGTAAACTGTCAAAGACTGATCTGACCATTCATCATCAATCTGCATAGAAACTATAGAAACTATTAATTTTTAAATGCACACAAATAGCCGTTACACATAAATCTACCTATTAAAAATATCTTTAATACTAATATAAAAGCAAAAGTGCTGATTCATATACAATTAGGAATAAAACTTTTTTTTAAAAAAATTCTCTAAATAATTAATACACCAAAAGAAGCGACTGGTATCACATGATCAGAACAAGATAGTGATTTGATAAAGGTTTAACAGAAACCATTAACTTGAGTCCAATTTGCAGTGATTAGTATTCAACACTTTAAAGAATTCTGGCAAGTCCCACATAAAAAGGGGATTATAATTGTCTAAGGAGAATAATAATATACTTGGAGAATGAAAACAATTATATAAATAACAACTTTTTTTTATTCTTTTTATATATTTTTTCTTTTTTCTTTTTCTTAGAGTTTTGGTGTCTGAGCAGAATGTTGCTGCTGCACTTACCTGCTGCACTTAAATAGCATTTAGGCCTGACTCAAAGTCAATTAGGTGAGGTTTGGATATGTGATCTTCAGTTTCTGCCTGTTCCTAACAGCATGGCAACATAAAAAAAAACTTTCCAGATTTCAAAATAAATTTTCTTTTCTCATATAAAATATATCATTTCAGAAAAAAAATGAGGAGACTGTTGCCTTCATGCCATACCACCTTAGGGAAAAGTACTGGCCCCAGGCAGTCACTGAAACATTTGAACAAACCAAGAGAGATATAATGAAACACTTGCAACAGTGTTTTACCAAGCTTTCTGTCACAGTAAGGTAGAATTAACAATAAGTTTTGAGAATATGCATCCCAAACAAGTGTTTCAAAATCTTTCAGTATAAAGATATGACAAAGGTGTCCTGATCTTGTTAGACAGGAATGGCTGCAGCTGTGTATTTTGGATTTCATTCTTATTTTTGTAAGAATACTACAGTTCTTTCATGATGGAAAAGAGTTTTCAGAAAGGGACCTGCCACCTGAAAGATCATTTGTGCTACCTATGTTATATGAAAGTATTAGGGAGTCCAGTCCAAACTCTTTGGTTTGGCCTTACTGTGCACAGCATTTTGAGTAGTGTTCTACACTCATGCTCAAGGACTGTGAAAATATCACTGCTTGTTTTATAACATAGATAAAATTTTATTTACTTCTTTTGTTTAGGCATAAATAAGTATACTTCTGATATAAGTGCAGCAATTAATATAACTTGGTGGTGTGTGACATTGCCTTTGCTAAGCTACTGTAAAGATTACAAGGTAATAGAAAATTTAGCTCACTGCTATCATTTTTATCTGTTTGGTGCCACTGTTTGCCACTACTTACCCATTATCATTGGTTCAAATTTACACGAGTAGTGGTTTAATCACTGGTTAAAATGTATTTAACTCATTCGGAAATACAAGTTGATTTTATTCCCAGTATGAATCTCTCCTATACTGACAAAACCATAAGAGAGAATCTTTCTTGTGTAAGAGTCTTAAGTTAAAAAAAGTTTAGAACTTTCTTTGTGCTGAATTGTTTGTAATAAAAGCAGAGAGTGAGCAGAACACAACCTGGTATAACCATTTTCCAAAATGAGTCTTTAAAATTATATGCTGATGAAAAGGATTATGCTGCTTACTCATCTCCGGGTGCCACAAAATCAAATTATAAGAGCTGACAGGGGGAACACAGACAAAAGTTGTTTAAAACCAGAGCTTAGAATGGCTGATTAGAAAAAAAAATTAACCAAAAGTGCTAGCAAAAATAAAATAATTTTCCTGTTTAATAATGCACATTTTTAAGTGGAAAAATAATACATTGACTTTTAATGTGCTAAGTCCACAAAAATAATACATTGATTTTTAATGTGCTAAGTTAAGTGCTAAGTCCAGGCCTGAAATAAAAAGGCAAGGTGCTGCACATCTGAGGACAGGGTCCCAAGGAACTGAGCCATACAGTGACTAAAGTGCTCTTTGTATACATATGTTGTGGGCACAGATTTCACTGAAGATGCATTTGCCAGAATCCATATCTTCCTTGTTCAAAAAGTGAGATTCAGTAATCCTTATGTTTATGACCTTGTCAAGTTCATGGTCAGTGGATACGAGACAACTGATGCAACCCATACTGTATCCCTGTCTTTTCACTTTTTAAGAAACTTAGACAAGGACAATACTCTTTAATGCTGTAAAGCCTCAGAGATTGTTTGATATGTTGGAGAACAGACACTTGAGCACATATTTGGTGTCATAGGTGAAACACCTTCCCTATTCTAGACTACAGAAACCTCCCATTAATTTTAAATGCTCTAAGATGCCTTTTGATCAACTCACTTTTGTTCAGTTGAGAACTATGGCTATTAACAAGCACACAGAACAGTTTCAATGATATATTTTCTTTAAAGAGTACTGTTTCTAAATAGGTAATGTGCTAATTGGCTGCCAATTTTTTTTTTTTTTAATACTGTATAATAAGGGTTCTATCCTTGTCCACAAGCTTAATTAATGTATGGGACTTGGACTTCAAACAAAAATGGCTCTAACAAAAAAAAAAGCTACTTACATTTAGCAAAATAATTTTAAAATTTAAGCAAGTAAAAAATAAGTCGATGTCGCTGACAGCTTGGTGCAGACTCATCTGAGATATAAATTTAAGTGATGGTAAGTATCTAAATGGGGATATCAAACAGGATTACAAAAATAGATACTAATTAAACTTTTTTTTTTTTTTTTGGCTAATGTTGCTTTCTGTCTGGCCTGTTTTGGTATCTTTTATCTTCCGTGCAGTCAACACATTTTGAAAAGATCCAATTAACATAAGAAGAAATTATGGGCATGGAAACAGGGTTACCAAGAGGATTTTTTCCTCCTCCCTCTCTCTCTTCCCATTTCAGGAATTGCTTTTTAATCATAGAGTAATGCCAAACTCCAAGATCACTAATTAGACCTGAGAAGATTGGATAGTGAATACATTAGCAGTGCAAATGTTTCTGTTATATACTTAAGTAATATGTGAGTGGGTCATTGAAGCCTTTATTAAAAGCTTTTTTATCTAAAAGAAGGGCAGTCTGATAATGATATTTTCTCAGAAATGTAGCAGGTTTAATATATTAGCTGATAGAGCAGCTGAATTAGAAGGTAGAGGGGTCTGAACTGAATCCTAAACAAGGTCATTCTTGCACTTTTTCCATTTTCACACACATACACGTACACACACGTGCACATACATACACACAGAGGATAGCAGTTGCTTCTGTAAGCAACAGAAGGATTTTTCAGGTGCATTTAGTCAAATTTTTTTTCTCTTCTCTTTCCACCTCCAAAGTGTTCTCAATACCTCTTTGAATTTTTCCATGAAAAGAAGAAAACAAAACAAAAACTTCTTCCATCTCAGCAGAAAGTATGTATTTACTCCAAATGGCTCTCTCTGCTTTTTGTTCATCTACAATTTTGCGTAGTATTAAATTGCCTTGTTCAAAGTGTTACACTGAGTTTGTTTCCTTCAATAATAGGATCCTTTTATAGTTTTTAAACCTGCCAAAAAGAAAAAGAAAAAAGGAAAAAAAAAAAAAAAAGGAGAGAGAGAAGTGCATATTTTCACGCTCTTTTGACTGGGGCACTGAGTCTTCTTTGATCCACAAGCTTTTTGCAATGAAAAAGAGTGCCTGAGATTTTAAAGCACTATGACAATCTCATGCTACTTCAAATTGTCTACCACAGTCTATTAGGAAGATTATCAAAGAATCTCTTATTTCTGCATGATTGCTCACAGATACACTTATACTTACAGGAAATTACCCAGAATATGTAACTACTTTTGTTTTTTTTCTTTTTTTTTTTGTATGAAAGAATGAAAATGTTTTAGTGCAAGATTGCTGTTGGCATGTTGTTCACATTATAAACAGGATTGAAAGGGCTGATACTGCTGCTGTAACTTCCTTCTTGATCATTTACAGTCTATCTGTGTTTGTGCAAGTGAATGAAGGAAGGATTTGTGAAAGTTCTTTTAATACTGCTCAGGTTAAAGGCTCTGTACTCGTAAAAATAACACATGTACTCATAAAAATAACACAAGATCCTTAAGCCAAAGTACAATCGTCATTTTTTTAAATTCAAGCTAATCTGGATTTTTCTCCAGTTTGACAACCAATCAATACCACCTAAAACAGTGTTTCACAGATTAAAACAAAACAAAACAAACAAAAATTGTTGGTGATCATTTATGATATCACAAATGATGTTTTCATTCTGAACAAAAAAACTACTGAAAATTCCTTGGCTACCATATTTACTTGTAATTTTTCCACCATCTAAATCATTTAACCTTGACAGAAACAAAACAGACCAACACACTGAAAAAAATCTGCCTTCAAGTATTCAACTATCATTACACTAATTCTAGGTTAACAATAAAATATAGCACTATTATTGCCTTTACATGGTCCTTGTTTCACCAACTTCCTCTAACATTCTGAATATAAAGGAAATGAGCTATATCAGATATTACCGTTTACAGAAGACATTATTGCTTGAAAAATGGACCCAGAGTAATATTTTTAACTTAGTAGACCTGTTAGTCTTATGACCAAAGATCTTCCAATAAGGCAACAAAAGGACACATCACGACAGTTTCTAGATATAATTAAGTCCCTGGAAAATCTTTACCACCTTTGAGATTTCATCTCTTAATTAATTCGTACACCTCTATAGAGCTTTATGCTTCACCTTCTTCACCTTTCCTAATTGTCTCATCCTGAATCTTTTGACTGCCTAAATGTTTGTGTCAGTTCAGCATCTTTTCATTCTATCTTGGTTATTGTAGCTTAATTTTAATTTTAAGCAGTATTAACCTGGAGAAGAGAAGATTGAGAGATCAGTCTTGCACACCAGCTTGTTCAAGTACCTGAGGGGAGAATTAGAGTGGATGGGGCCAAGCTCTTCTTAGTGGTGGCCAGTGACAGAACAAGGGGGAAAGTTCTTTCCTGTGAGAGTGATGGAGCCCTGGAACAGGCTGCCCAGAGAGGTTGTGACGTTTCCTTCTCTGGAGATCTTCAAAACCCGCCTGGATGCCACCCTGTGCCATATGCTCTGGGTGTCCCCCTGCTGCAGCAGGGGGCTTGGACTAGATGATCTCTAAAGGTCCTTTTTACCCACAACTATTCTATGATTCTGTGTGATTCCAAACACACTGTCAAGTGCATCAGGGTTACATAGTTCTGTAACGAATACTAGAGCAAGGTCATCTTGCCCTCATCACCAGGACAATGTCAGCACATTCATTTTACTCTTCAAATCAAAAGAAAACAAATGTAAGCTATATTTTTGTTGATCTAGGAAAAGAGAAAGTTATTTGTTCTCATTTGTGAGAGAGAATGATTCATTTTCTCATCCAAATGCTGCAAGGCCCAGGCATAAGTAACGCTCTTATATGGCTCAAATGAAATGTATGCTGCAAAGGAACTCTTGAGGGGAGAGTCATCCCATCTAAAGTTCAGTTGCTAAAACATTTTCTCACCTAAACAGATATTGTTGTTCAGTCAGTATCTCTAGGACACTGACTTAGAGGTTCTTGTTTCAGTCTACATTCTGTGTAGCAGCCTAAATTTAAATTGATATCTTAAGGAGAAGAAAACAAGAAAAAAGCACTGATAAATCAGTTCTGCCCTGGGTTAAGCCCTATCTCCAGCAGAGATAGGTCTGCACATGGATTTGGCATTTGGTATCTGAGCTAAAGCCATTACCTGAAACTGTCCATGTGCCTCACTTAGCTGCTTTGGACCTTGCCTTGCTGACTGCAGATCATACCTACCTCTCGGAACTTGTTTAAGGACACCGGCCACAACCAGGGACATGGCCCATTTTTCACAGTGGACGGCAGCGTAGGATAAAAGTGAAACATGAAAATCCTATCCATCAAGGATATAGCTTGTGCTACATATGGCAAAGAACCAGCATGTCCTATAGCTGGTTTGGAACCATATACAAACCTATTTTTGGTCTGATTAGTAGGAGAATTGCCGGGCCAGCTAGCAAGCCAGGCAATACCTTGAGCTGATTTTGCTGCTTTTTCTCTAAGTGAGGTTATTACTATATATCCCTCACTCTTAAGCAACCACTTCTCTTCATTAAATTGATAAATTTTTAGGCTGTGCCCCTCTATTTAATATATTTAAAATTAGACAGAATTTAAAAAATAGATGGACTAACAGATAGACAGCAAAACTGAATAAACCTTATGTCATTAAGGAATGCAGTTTAAAAATGTAAAGGTCATGTCTGACATTTCCACAACTGATTCACAAGAGTACTAAGACAAGACTATAGGGAAACAGTGCTATTCAAATGAGAAAAACAGAAGGAAAAACAAATATTAATAAATATATTCTGAAAACGTTGGGATCTGCATGCAGGCTTGGAAATATGAAGTATTTTCCAGTGAACATTCCTATGAAGCTTTTGACTTCTCAGGTGCTCCAGCTGGACCCTGAGAAATGCCAAATCAAAATGAGAATGAAGCCAGCTGATTTACAGGAAAGTTAAAATCCTTCCAAGCAATTGTGCTATTGTAAGACTCAGAGATCTAAGATCAAGCATTTATAGGAATCGCAAGAAAAGCACTATTCCTAAAGCGTCTCATCCTGGGGAGCAACTAGAGCTACAACAGTGCCTCAGGAGAATGAGCAGCACAGATGAAAGCTAACAACCTATATTTATATTAAGAGCTATGGCAGACCAGGAACAGAGATATTTTCACCCTGAAAAAAGCTGCTGGCTGTGCTACTTGCAATGATGCAATTCCATCTGTTCTCTGGGCACAAGGGGGTCAGCAGTCTGATTTCAGTAGTTCAAAAGAAAAGTGGAGAAATCTCTGTTGAGTGCATACTTAAGTGAACACAGTGTACTCTGTTGGAGAAAAAAAAAAACAAATAAAACAAAACAAACAAAACAAAACAACAAAAAAAAACAAACAAAATTCACAACCCACCCCATTTTTCCCAAAGGATATTTCAGCCTCGTAAAGGGATGGGCTCTTTGGAAAACAAGCTTTTGTTTGTGATACTGAGTGATCTGCATCCCAATTCAGAGACCAGGCCATAGATCAAGTAATGAGAAGTCTGAGTGACACAACAGAAGAGGTAAACATGGACAGGGATCTCCTGTGCCTGGATCCAAGCATACATGCACAAAACAGGTGAAACAAAATAAACACCAGCTCAAACATGCTGGTCTCTGGGAAGAGACACAAAGTTATGGTTATTGCAGGCAAATGATTTTAAGGGAACAAATAACATGAACAGGGTTACAGCTTTACCTAGAATGTGAAGGATTTTTTTTTTTTTTAATTTTGTAACTTACTGCTTTGTCCAAATATACAGTATACTAAGGATCTCACAGTGTTCACACTACTAAATGTATGCTCCTTGAAGAACTCCTGGGAAAAATCAATTAGCAATTTACTTAAAATTTGCATTTAATTGAAGAAAAGATACTGAGCAGTTTGACCTAATGCATTGGTAGTGTGGCACTTTCACAACTGAATGATCTATCACCAAAACAGGCTGTTTTTTTTTTCAGCCAAAACACACAATCTAACTGGCTACTAAACTCTGGGTGGGAAATGAACCACAGTCAGTGAAGGATGGTAGATGGACTAAAGAACTGAACCTGGAAATTTCCAAAGACTTTGAAGCTAGAGTATTTGATTATCTTATAATATTTCTGTGTAAATTTAGCAACCGTGTAAGCCTTGGAATTATGACCTTTTTATAAAGGAAATTATATAGACAAGGTACAGTATTTTGGGCACCAGTAAATATACCTCACTTTGACCTCATGTGCTTTGTACACAGAGCAGAGCCATCCTGTGCCCTGGGCTCCTGTTTGGCTGTTTTGTTAAGGGAGAAAACAAACAGGTAAACAAACAAACAAAACATTAATTTAATGCTCTTTAAAATGCAGTGTATGCTGACTGGTATATTCTGAGGACTTTGTGCCGCTTCATTCATGAGAAAATGACATACATATGGATTAAAGGGCTAAATTACCCTGGGACTACAGTCATTTTGTGTAAATGAGCCACAAGAAACAGGCAAAGTGAATTTAATGTCAAATTATTTCTTATCACATTTTTTTTCTTCTCATCGCTGTCTGTTCTAAGAAAATCTGCAAACATATCCTCATGCTATTTGTTTTCCTAGTTTTTGAAGCATTAGTTCATACCAGAGAGAAAACGTTCTTTATTTTATTACCCACAGCCATATCTCATAATTTCTATACCTTTTGCTTTTTCTAGGGCTCCTTTTAGATCCCTTGTGTTGCCTAGTTCTGGATCCTATGTTGTCTTCATAGACTCTGTAAATTTACTCTGACACAATGTCTTGTCTCTTTATGAACAATCAGATAGTATTCTTTCTACATAATTTAGATCTCTTTCTTGTGACATGAGTTATAAAATTATATAATTTATGGGTATATTTCCAGTTAACCCATGCTATTTTTATTGCTGATCATTGCTACTTAACAGTAGTTTTACTATGAAGCCATTGATATGGGACATGAGTATTAGTGGCAGGCTAATCTCTGCCTGCTAAGAGGAGCGACAAATGTATTACTAGCTGAACAATTATTTTCTTTCAGGAAATAACTGTAAAGAAAAATTGAGGCTCAAAGAGTCTAATAAAGCAATATCATTCAAAGTAATTTTCAATCATATAGTCATTTTGTTGATTTTTCCAGCAGCAGCTCTTCTCTTTTAGAGTCATTTAAGTCATTTATTTCCATTATTCCTGTAATTAAGTTATTGTAAGGTTAGCAATAAATTATTTACAAGAATTGCTTTATTCACTTGCAAAACATGTAAATTGATATATCCAAAGAAGCAGATTTCTCTTCTCTTTTTCTTTCACAAAAGAAGAACAAAGATAGGGATGTGACATTGGGAGTATCTGAATGAGAAAAATCATCTATAAGATGGCTGAAAATTCTTATAATGAGTCTTGTTCTGGCTCTAGTCCATGCTCTGACATTGGAAAATTAGACCATGTACAAGGATTTGCAAGCTGCAAGCTCATTTCCTCCTTCTAAAACAGTCCACTGCTGTCATTCGATGTTCCAGTTTCACTGTGAGGAATGATTCTAAAGGTTTTGAGGAGACACAATGTGCCTATTAAAAACCTAACTGTGTAACCAATAATGTGCCTAACTCCTACTGATTTTTTACTGATCAGTGGAATACTATGAGGTCATTCTCAGCTGACTTGATAATTACAATCATATATAAATGCCAAAGTCTAAAAAGCCATTTTCATTTAGCAAAAAATCCTCCTAAGACTGTTTTGTTGTTTCTATGAAAAACTTCTTTATGTCTTTTTCAGCTTTAGTCAGATCAGTATGGGGTTGTGTACCTTTGTCCCTCTGTTCTGGCTTCTTTACAGAGTAACAGTACTGCCAAAAATACAATTCAGTGCGATGGAACTAGCTAAATTTCAGTGACCTTCTTATCTCCTTTCTATTCGCTCCTCTCATCTTTTATATATTTTTTTTTTTCAGTCGTCAGTGGTTTTCCGGTGATTTATGCAGGAGGGAGCCTAAGATAAGTTAAAAGTCAAAAAAGTTCCAAACTTTTGGTCTTTTTTTTCCCCAATACATCATATTAAATCAGTACCTCTGATGAATCAAATAAATAAATTCACTCTTATAAGAAGGAGAAGGTTGGGAAGAAGGGAATCATTTCCTTTGCCATAAAGGTCAGTTTAGGAGTTAAGAAAAATCATTAAAAACATAAAAGCATTAAAAATTGCCATAAGAACACTTTATTTATTTATTTTTGCATTTGATATTTTTTTTTTGTTCACAGTTAATTTTATAGGTCATAGTTCAGAGATAATTTCCTAACACATAAGCTATATGCTAGAACACAGGATTTTACTTCTTTTATTATCTTTTTTTTTAATGTCAATTTTATTTAATTATTTCCCTACAAATGATTTGAAAATAGAAAACTATTACAATTCATTAATCTGATATCCTTAAAAAATAAGCAGAACAAAAAAAGAACACAAGCTTGGGAAACTTAATTTAGAGAAGGGGGAAAAATATTTAGTTAAGACTCAATCTCCTTAGGGTGACATGCAGTTTGCCTCAGTGCTCATCAGAGCAAGTCGGTGGTGAGTATTTTTCTCTGTCACATACTATTCACAAAAGAAAAAGTGATTGTTTGACACTCAAGTGGAAATGAGATATTCTCTTAAATGAAAGAAAACCTTATTTGATAACAGCATAAGTTTATTCTTCAAAATTATTTCTATAGGTCTAAAGGTTTTATATATATATTTATATATTTATGAATATAAAAATAATGATATAGATAAAAGCACAGTGTGTTGTAAGTGGCTACAAGGAGGACAACAGAATGCTTTAAACCATCATTAGAGAAAGCAGTCAGTAAGTATTTTAGAAATGTCTATGAATTATTAATATTTTATGAGTCCACTTCAGTATCTGGACTGATATTTCAATACTCATTTGTGAGAGGTGCTGAGAGGACCATGAATACATGTGCTGTGAGAATGGGGCCAAGCTGCACCCGCTGGAGTCAGGGCAGCTGCAGGTACATGGTGCAATTTTGTCTGGTCATTAGTTCAGTTTTAGATCAATGCAAATCTTGGTGCAAATCCTGCACCAAGTCAAGGCAGGTAGAACACATAAAAGACGGAGTTTAAAGCCATTTGGAAAATGCCATCAAAGGCTGGTGTCTTCACTGCGAGGAAACAGCTCCTGGCTCACAGGTCCTACTGACCTCTGTGCTCAGCAGGAGCATGGTTTCATAGCAAGGTCCTGACATTTCCTGTCCCTGCCTTTCTCAAGGAAAGATCATGTTGTATCTATTTTTTTTCTCCCCATTCTAACTTCAAATAATCTATTTTAGTTGCCTATGGCAGAATATTGTTAAGTGACGATATGCAGTGATTTCCTGCTCCTTATTGCTATAAATCTAATTTTCATTAATTCAGTGTAGTCACTCATATATAGTATATTTTACAGCTATGCTTAAAATGTGATTTTAAAACACATATCTCAGGAAAAGAATCTCTACTTTCTATTTCAAGCAGAACTGGAGTATCCAATTGTTTTTATTTCAATAGTATATTTTCCCCTTGATGTATAGGTGTTGTAAAGAATTTAGTCACATTACACTGAATATTCAATAAATATCAGGCCATTGGATTAGTTTCTGGGAAGGATAGTTTCAGGCAAAATGCTATTTTCCCTGCACCTTCTTCATTCTAAAAAGATGTTCCTTTTAAAACATAGTCCTCTCAAAAGAAGTGCTTGCATAACTCACATGTATTTGCATTTTATAAGAGGAATCAGAGACAAAAGAGATGACATCCATGAAGACACTGTAGGGTAAACTTTCTTTTGTGCTACTTACATATACGTGTAGAACCATTACTGTTGCTGAGTTGTAGAGTTGCTTGGCAGATGATTTGTGGATTATATTACATTAAAATACAGTACATTTTCAGGAATGGTTTTAAGTTATACCTGTATCTCATCACGTCATCATCAGTGAAGAATGAATGTAAACAGAGCACTACACTTCCTCCACAACACCCAATCCAAACACAGTGGCAAGGCCCCACAGAAAACAATCAGAATCTTTTAAAAAATAACATATAAACTACAATAACTGATTAGAGCTCTGCTCCTTACCCCCCATTCTTTTCTATCATTCGACTTCTGAGTGACTGTATGAGCTTCTTGTAGATGAAACCATGATATATGTCACCATTAAGCAGCAGGATATAAATGTGAATGATTATGTGCTGCTGCTGCATTAAAATTTCCCACAATACTTACTTGTTAGCAGAGATTGGTATCACCAGCACTCACTATGTAGTTTTTAGCAGAATTCAGCTTGTCTATCATGCCTTCCCTTGTTCAGGTGATGTGAATGAATGGAGCATGGGGCTTTCATGCCAAAAGTCTGCCCAGACCACAGCAGGGTGGCTGGGTGATACGTGGAGCCAGGACCACAGAGCCAGCAGACTGGCAATTTATAACTGCTGAGCAAAGGGTTTGTTCCTTTGGCAATTACGATTTTTCTCTCCAGATTTTTCTGTCCTTGACAGGATGACTAATGTGGTCACAGATTTGCTGTCACTCTTACAGTTCAATATCCCCATTTCCATTTGGGAAAATAAGGCAAATCTTTTGTCTGAAATAGAGCTCTGTACAGTACTGGATATGCCTGTCTGCAGTGCGTTTTAAAAGCCATTGTGTTGTTCTTCTTTAACCCATGTTCCCTTTTTCTGTCTCTTCTAGGGTTTTCTTGGCATATTGTGGGAGTCTAGACAAAGTAAACCATTAATTTGAATCAAATATTTCCTTAATACAAACACCCCAGAGCACTACTAGCACAACAGCACGTTATTCCCACTTTCTCCCTCCACCCACTTGAACCACACAGGCTAGCATAGGAAAAAAGGAACTTACTTAATTAAAAACATAATTAATTAAATAAGAATTCTGTCAAACTTTTAAAAAACATTATGCTTTGAATCCCTAAACAAAAGATATTCTTCAGTCAAGAAACACCGACTTCAGTATGTAGGGTAAAAGGCCTAGATTTTTGAATTTTGTGTAAAACTTGCAGTGATGCTCATGGGCCAAAGGAAGCGGTGAGATCTTCAAAGTCCACACCAAATATACTCCAGAAAGTATAAAAAACAAACTTAAAAATTACCCATCCAGAAGCCATTGCAAATCTAGTCTAGATAATAAGTCTTACTACTGATTTTGTAAAAGAGGAGGATGATCTATGTAACCACTGAAGGTCATGCAAAGCACATCATCTGACAGGGAGTTCAGTTACTGCCACTAATACGGATTTCTAAGTAACATTTATATTGATGTAATTTTATCCAAGGCATCCTTATATACAACATTTGAAACACTGAGAACAAAATTCCAACTCTAACAACCACTGTTGTCTCATCTTTTGGCCTATATTCTTAAATATTGGTGCAGTAATACATAGTGTTTTGTGCTTTCCTAAATATATTTGTTAGGAGCTGTTTCATACTTTTGCAGTCTTAGGAACTTTGTAGAGATGATAGCTGACAGTATAACTGGATCCACTGTAATTTCACAACTGTTTATACTCAGGTGTCTACACAGATCAGTGTCCTTTTGTACTAGACACGTCAAGAAGACAAAATACTATCTCACCAAAGGCCTATTACCTAAGCAGGAAAAAACATACAAAGGAGTTTCTGCTCTCAGCTGAATCAATGAAAGTATATTATTTTGTGTTTATCGTTTTGTGTATATTGTTCTGTGTATATTGTTTGTTTTGATTTTATTTTATTTTACATTTTTATTAAAAAAGAAAAAGCCTTGCAGAAAAGTTATATATTGGCTACTTGTTTAATCACATATGATCAGAGTATCACTGGAGCCTGGGATGATTGTGGACCAGTGAACGCAGCATCCTCTTGTGACTGCGATGGGCCAGAACAATCCTGCTGTCCCCTTGCCACCATCCTGATGGACCCACACTGGGCCTTCTAGTCAGGAGGGTCTTCTGAGGAGACTGAGGTCAAGACAGTGTTTGATACAAGATCCAGAAAATTTTCTTGGGTGATATATGATCACGTGTAAATTACCAAAGTCATTGGAAAAATGCAAAAATCACCATTAAGAATGGAGCTTCTCAACTGTCATAAAAATCTTTTCTCCCTTTCCACTTTTATTGAAGCATGAGTAAAAAAACATTCATGAAATCCTAGACAGGAAGCAGTAGCACTGAGGTCAAAATTTGTGTCGCTTGTGTCTAGAGAAGAGACCTCCTTAAGAATTCTTGAGAATGGTGCAAATTCATCTGTTCTTTCGGCACTAGGGACCCTCCAGGCTCTTCACAAACTATTAAAGTTCATAATGAAGAAGCTACATCAGAGTGACCATAATTCACATTATGGAAGTGTCAGAGATCTGTTGGTCAGAGTGGGTGCTGCTGGAGTAAGTCAGCAGTGCTGCTAGACTCCATGGGCAAGGCAAATCTTCCAGAGTACATTGCAGATGGCTGTGTGCTTTGGGAGAAGAGTCTATCAACATGACGCAATGTTTTCATGTCTCTAATAAGAGGTGCGAGTCCATCCAACAAATCCCTGAGCATGATACAGACAATGAAACAATGAGATGGCCAGATTGCAAATAGTGTGTGCCATAAAGAGAAGACTGAGAAGGGGATCTAGGAGAAGCGAAGGCTGAGAGGGGATCTAATCAGTGTCTATAAGTACCTCAAGGGAGGCAGTGAGGAGGATGGTGCTGGCTTCTTTTCACTGGTGGCCACCAACAGAACTAGAGGTAATGGCCACAAACTGAAGCACCAAAAATTCCATAGGAACTTAAGGAAAAAAATTTAACAGTGAGGGTGACAGAGCACTGGAACAGGCTGCCCAGAGAGGTTGTGGAGTCTCCTTCTCTGGAGATCTTCAAAACCCGCTTGGACGCAGTCCTGTGCCACGTGCTCTAGGTGACCCTGCGTGTGCAGGGGGGGTTGGACTAGATGATCTCTAGAGGTCCCTTCCAACCTTAAGCATTCTATGATTCTAAAAGTTTACTACCTGCTGAGAAATGAGCCATGTGTGCAAAATAGGCTTTTGTTTGCAGAAGACACCAAAGTAATTTCCATAGACTTAACTGCTTACATTATGAGAGGAACTTGTGCTTCAGACACAGAAGAAGCGGCACAGGCAAATTGAGCACAAGGCATGTTTCTAAATAAAGGGAACTAGTTTATCACATACAAGTAATGAGGGAAGTAAAAAGCAGATAGCAATCGATAATAAAGAAGTCGGACACTGACAGGAAATATTTCTTCCACTGTACATTTGTGGTATAGTTTCCATGAAAAAAGACTTTCTGGAAGTCACAAGGTTGGGGATCTGGATATTGGAGACACACCTTGTATGTGATAGCTCAGATAATGTGCTGCAAAATTGCACACAAAATTCCACAGCTCCAAGTGGAAATGGTATGCATAGCACCTTCAAAGAGCAATTCACAAAGCAATGATTCAGCAGAACCACTAAAAGAAGCAGCTAAGAAATTGAACATGAAAGAAACAGGATCTATAAGAGATCTCTCACAGACATGTCAGCCCAGGATAAAACACTGTCCCAGAGCCTGAGTACCTCTTGCAACCCATGCAAAAGCCAGCAGGCTGGAGAAACAAGCATTGTCTGCCCACTGTGAAGGACAATTTGCTGAAATCCATGGAGGTAGAGCAGCAGTTCAGATGATAGTCAAATGAATAAGCAGTCAGTTTTCTTATTTATTGGAGAGCATGCTGCAATGAGCAGCAACAAAAGAACAGTTCTGATCTAAACCACAAACAGTCTTATAAAGTAGTGGTAAAATGAAACACAGCTGATAAAGTAGGGAATCACAGTAACTCTATAACAAAGACATCGCTACAACAAGATTGGCATCTCAGTGCCTAAGATTAAGATTTAGAAAGGCAATTGATCAGGTAAGCTGATAATGACACGTTGATAATGTCTGTCAAGAATAAATTAACTTTATGTATAAGAGCACAGCTGGAAAAGGACTGTGGCGTGGTGTCATGTAGACTGTCCTCTCTGTCCTCCCAGTTTTCGTCTCTGGTGCCAAACAACTCACTGCTGAAATTGGTACATGTGTTTCTATAAAAGCCTTAATTTAGACAAACTACCCTTTTAAAAAATGAATGCTTGCCTGGTTGCATCTTACCTAGCTCCTGCCCTACATTACTGCTCTTTGGACTGTCGCCTGTTTCACAAACACACTGTAATCTAACATCTGAACTTATTCTCTGGTATCAACACAAAGTGTTTTTTTCAGAGGGTAATGGCTTAATTTATAATACTTTATTCAATTTCTATGTTTAATTACGTTGTTCTTCTGATCACTAAAATCCATGTTAAAAAAGAAAGGAAGGAAGGAAGGAAGGAAGGAAGGAAGGAAGGAAGGAAGGAAGGAAGGAAGGAAGGAAGGAAGGAAGGAAGGAAGGAAGGAAGGAAGGAAGGAAGGAAGGAAGGAAGGAAGGAAGGAAGGAAGGAAGGAAGGAAGGAAGGAAGGAAGGAAGGAAGGAAGGAAAGAGAGAGAGAGAGAGAAAGAAAGAAAGAAAGAAAGAAAGAAAGAAAGAAAGAAAGAAAGAAAGAAAGAAAGAAAGAAAGAAAGAAAGAAAGAAAGAAAGAAAGAAAGAAAGAAAGAAGGAAAGAAAGAAAGAAAGAAAGAGAAAGAAAGAAAGAAAAAATGGAAGTAAAGAAAGAAAGAAAGAAAGAAAGAAAGAAAGAAAGAAAGAAAGAAAGAAAGAAAGAAAGAAAGAAAGAAAGAAAGAAAAAAAAATGGAAGTAAAGAAAGAAAGAAAGAAAGAAAAAAAGAAAAAAAATGGAAGTAAAGAAAGAAAGAAAAATACCAGCCAGGGATAAACATGAGTTAGGGGAGGGGGATGCTTTTATACTGTCACCATGAATAATAGAAAGCCAGAGTGCCTGCACATTTCATAAATGTTCTTTCGGTAGATTTTCTAAACTGCAACCATATGCTTGCAGTGCAGAAATATCACAGGGAGTACTGTCCTACTTATTACAGCAAAAACAGTGGGTTTTAGCTCTTCTCAGTTAGGCAGTAATGTAATGTAGTTAAATCAGCAAAGCATTCCCAAGAATATAAAATCCTTGTAAAATTAAATGGTTGCATCATTCTCTGGCTCCTGCAATGTATATTTTCCCTAGTAACAGGGACCTAGAAAGGTTCCCATGGAGAAGAGTGGGGTACTGAGATGATGTGAGGTAACAGAGGAATGTGAAAAAATGAGTTTTTTGTTGCTGGGCTTTTATTTGTTTGTTTGTTTGAAGATGATCAGGAGAGAAAGAACCAGTGAAGAAGGACTGAGGGATTTCAAACACACAAAACAATGAGGAGAGGATTGTGTGCAAAGCAAGTCAGCAGATTATTTGAGGACAGTATGATGACAGATGTTTCTGCTTTATTTTATATATATATGAAGTAAACCTGTTGGCTTGTGAAATGCCCCTTTTGTATTTCTAGCACCAAGCCTCAGCAATTACAGTGTGATGCTACAGCATATGGCAATGTAATTGAAGGTGTGGCAAGAAATTAGAGTTAGGTGCTTAGGGCCTTATGTTCCCCTCCTCTAAGCAGAGCAGAGGGGAGAAGGCATAGGCTGAAGTAGGGCACCAAGGGCTGGCAAAGTCCACCCAGTAAAAGGTTATTCAGGGTGCCTCAAAGTGGTATTTTTGCCTCAGAAAATCTCCCTCAAATTTCAAGATGTGCTAGTGCTGGACAGGAGAGTCCTGCCTTAACTAGAACAAGTATGTGCTGTGCTGCAGGGTGTTTCTGGAGGCTTTCTCAACGTGATGAAGGTTGGAACGAGGACAGCACTCGGGGGAGCATGAGCTGTGGGCAGAGGCCGCTGGGTGTCAGGCTGGAGGGAAGTGGGTTTTCCAGCTGCCCTTCAGGTTTCTGCTGCTTTGTGTGTTTTCCATGCTCTGATGTCGGAAGATGTTATACACTTATTTAGCTCAATCCACTTGCAGGGTTTTTTTTTTTTTTTTTTTTTTTTTTTGGCAGTATTTGCAAACCCAGATAAACCATAGCTCATGGATGGTAACTATTATCTTCTTTCTTCACTATCCTTTTTTTCCAAAGGGAACTAAACACTGCATTCCAGCAAGAGTGGCAGAAACTTGCGTCAGCTGCAGGCTAAACTTCTGGCTAATCAGGTTGGCATTTTGAAAAGAAAAGTCATAATTATTATATAATTAGGTTTCAGAATGTTAATAAGAAAGTATTAAAAATAATTGTATGGCATCCATCTCTCCAAGTACAGTTTTTACTTGTAAGTACTGGATATGTGAGCAATAAATCAAATTTTAGTCAGCAATTGATTTTAGATCATTATCTCTATCTAGTATCACTTAGTATCTGTGTCTTCAGAAAATCAATAGCACAATAACTATCTTTAGCATATGATTTACTGTCTTACGTGCTATGTATAGAATCCTGCATTAACTATTCATTACTTTGATAAACTAATGGCATAAACAGTGCCTGCTGCTTTTCTTTCTGTAGTGAAAAATAAACATTTTTTTTTAAAGATTCTTTTTATTTCAATGAAGAAAACAAAATAAGAAAATGATTTTGGATATAATTCTGAGTGTCAATGACTATTGCATTATGTAGCTACTGAAATGAAGCTGCTTTGCAATCAACCAGCCGGGCAATTAGTGAGCTGTGTATTAATATGAGTTTTAAGAAGGTGCAAGTTGAAAAATAAAGGCATTTTAAATTCACACAAACCACCATCGAGTGGCTTGTTTCCCTCACATCTCAGTGATATCTTCTAGCTAATATTAGACGTACATGACACCAAAGTTGTTATACTACAGCAGGGGGCAGCATGTGTGCAGTTTTCCATTCCATAGCCTGGCTTAAGGTATTAACAACGTGATTTACTAATTAGTGCAGGGTCTTGTTGGTTGCAGATTGCTGTGTAGACGCTGCTGCTACCATAACAGGCTCAGAAGTGCCCGTTCCCTGGCTGATCTGTAGCACTTGGCATAGCTACAGAATATCAGCAAAGTATCAAAGAGAGAGATAGAAAAAAAAATCATTATTCAGAAAGATTAAGGTATGTAGTGTAGGTTAAGACCTCATTTTTTAATCAGTCCTCAGCCATTAGTGCACAAGCTCTTCAGACACTAAACATCAGATTACTTCCTGCCTCCTTGATGCGCTGCAGACATGAGGCTGACACAGTGATAAAATGACACCCTTCTCTGCCTGCAAAGCTATTCCGTGGTTTTTATGTTGTGCAGCCAAATGAACAACACGAAGCCAAAACGCACACACTGAAATCAGTTTCGCTAAAGACTGTTGCACAATTAAGGCACTAGGTCTGAAGATGTGCTTGCCTACTAGACAGCACCAGCAATTTGGAAGATTTATCTTTAGTAGTGGTCCCCCAAAGGTCAAGTGCGAATATGATTATAGCAAAAACCTTTTGTTTATAGTTGTGCCTCTAGGATCGATATAATTGTTATGGAAGTGTGCTGGGAATGAGGAGGGCACTCGCAGTGCTTTGTATAATTGATTCCACAGTTGATTTAAGATGCACTGATCCTTACTCCTCTGTTTTTAGACTCAGGGACATAAATGAGGAGATTCCAGGTAATGCTGAAGAATCTATTTTACCACATAATTTCTCAGCCTTGCTAAGTAGACTATTTTGTCCTTATTACAGTGCAAATTAAAGAGAGCATAAGGAAAATTGATTAATTTCCTTTAAAGCAGCAGGGCAGAAGTAATGGTATCATAGCTTTCTGATGAGGATGGCCATTTTTTTAACCAAACAGAAAAACAGAGCTAACTGTTAATCAATTACACCTGGATTAGGAGATATTACTAGCAATTAATGACCGTGTAGCATTGAAATCAATGAGGCTTGTCAAAAGAAATTATGAGGCCCATAACATTTCCACTATTTAGCTACTGTAACCTCAAAGTATTTAGTGGGGAGAGAAAAAAAAAAAAAAGTAGTTCTTACAGAAAATCAGGGAGACTAACAATGCATGTCCCTAAGCCTCCCTGAGCTCCACATGATAAAATTAATTAAGAAATTGACTTCTGAATAATCTCAATATTTTGTTGGGGGGAAAATCAAAAAAAAAAATCTTTTGATTAATTAATTTTCTTGAAAGTGGGCCACACTTTTCACACATTTTTCTTAATATGAAATATGAGGATTTTCAAGGTTTCAGCCTGAAATCAGGTGAAGCTCAGTAGTCTTACTTTGAGAGGATGGGTTTGATTGAACTTGAGACTCAAAGTGAAAATTGAAAGGGAGAGTATGAATCACCATGAAAGAAAAAAATGCAAAAACCATATATATATCTATAAATCCTGCAAAGGCAAATTTTGAATTTTGCCGAGATTTAATAAAAGAAAAGATATAAAAGCAAGAAGTTACCTTCTTGTTAAGGTATCTTAAAACCAAACTAATTTGGGGGAGGGAGTAATCATTCAGGAGGGCTGGCTCATACTGCTGTTTATTTCAGCGGACAGCACCTTTGGAAAAAAAAAAAAAAAAAAAGCAATCCTTCCTTTACAGTTATTATCTACCTAAATATGGATATCCTCCCTGGATAGTGCATGTAAGTTTGCAGACATAGTGTGTTTCCTTTTCTGAAAGCCAGTGCTGTCAGTAGAGATTTCAGTCACAGTAGCCACATGTGTCAATGAAAATGCAGATCGAGTTTGCGAGAAATCAGTCTAGCTTTGCCAATGTGAAGATGTATGGATTTTAGTGTACCAGTGTGTCAATGCTGGGGAGCATATATTAAAACTGTTAAAGTACATACAGACTCTTCTGTCAATATGATGTTTAACAGGAGGACCTCAATGAGCTTCATGGTCCTACCTAATAGAAATCAGACACTGCACACATACACACATATATATATATACATATGTATACATACATACATTGACAAAGAACTAAAAGTGGGAGTATAAAGCTATTAGGAATCTGCAGAGGGAAGGTCAGATATACAGAAGATGAAGAGTTACAAATATTTAGGCTAAAAGTCTTGGTAAAGCAAGATAGGAAGCAGATATGAGATCGTGAACCCAGATTCATGAAATTTTCTTTGGCACAACATTTAGTTTCTCTGCTGTAGACCTCATCAGTGTCAGATTATAGTTATGCTAACAGAAGCGAGCACAGGTGCTGCACACCCTGTATGCGTGTTGCGTTGGTGCAAATTGATGAAGAAATGGTGCTATGGTAAAACAACTCTGCTTCTCATACCTTGCATCATTAAGTGTCCCTAGGAAAGTACTCAAACTGTTTATAAGCTATGTCTATATTGCCCAATGCTTGAAAAACTTACTGTTCATGTATACATAGGACACAGTGTGTTCTACCATGTCTTTAACTGTGACATTTTTAAAACCAGTTTGCAATAGGAAAGTATGTTATAGTGACATGTGATGTTATTTATTGGCAAAAAAATGAAATGAAATGAAATATGAAATGAAATGAAATAAAATGAAATAAAATAAAATAAAATAAAATAATAAAGGCTATTCCTTCCTTGAGGGATATTTCCTCTGGTCTTGCATAGTCACCAATATGTTACATTGTTTTTTTCAAAACTCTAGAGGAAAAATAAATTTAGCAAATTCAGGAAATGCAAAGGGTAAAGCTGGACTTTTATATGGTCACCAATAGAAGGTGTGTATATGTGTGACCAGGAGTAGCTGGCATATTCAGTATGCATCAACTCTAAGAAGCTCTTCCAAAACTTCCATTAGGTGAAAGAAACTGCAACTCAGGTTTCATCTTCTCTCCTATTTTTTTTTTTTAAATGCATGATTCCATACATATTTCTAGTATTTTTTTTCAACATGAAATATTTTTGGAGGAATATATATATATATATACACACACACACAAAATCTCTTATTAAAAAAAAAAAAAAAGCTTGTGGTTTTTTCATTATTTCATTTGATATCTTTTTTAATTCTTCATGTACACACACATCGAATCCAGAGGAATCATGCAGAGTGGTTTTGGCCAAAAATCCCCACTCAGTACTTTTCAGGGAAAAGAAGAAAAGAAGAGCAAGCTTTGTTATTTCAGTCTCTTGAGGATAGTTTTTGACTCTGAATTCTCTCTAGCTATTCAACAACCCCAATTAACCATACTTCATTTTAGCAAGCCTCAGGGTTAACCAAAGGTCATTTACAACCTTCAGCATCAATGAACATTGTTCACCAGGCTTTTAGCTCAACTTGCTTTCTTTACAAATTCTTAAATCTTTAGGAAAAGATATTGTTTGCCTTAATAGAAAGTTTTTTTTCTTGTACCATATACTAGTCTAGAATCCAGATGAAGCAGTCAGATTAAGCAGTCTCTCTGCTCCTCTTGCCTCTCATTACTATATATTTACGTTTGGGAAAAAAAAAATTGTTCAGAATCTTGTATACTGTATGTGCATTCCCTGTATTATTCAAATTCTTACCCTGTAAATATTTATTAAATTATGTACAATGGCTTTCAAAAGTGATTTAGAATACACAAATTAATAACTTACTGATCAGAGGAAGCACTTCTGCAGAACACATCAGTGTACTTTTGGTTCTTTTTTCTTTTTTCACTTTTGGTTCTCCTAAGACTGCAAGCTGTGCTTAATATCCTACTTAAAAAACATAGTTGAAATATATTTATAAGGTATAGAAGAAGTTCTTCAGTACTTTTACTTTTGCCTAGGAAACAGAGATGCAGAAAAATACACTTTTTTTCCTTGCTCCTCTCCATTTTCTTTTTTTCATCCCGATACTTCTGCATACTATTTTCTCACAGGTTTTCTAAATGAGCCTGCAGGATCTCTGGATAATGCTGTAAAGCATTTTATACAGTTTATTTCTTATCTGCTTATAGATTCAAGCAAATATACATGGCCAATATCTAACACCTGTTTTTTTTTTATTATTATTATTTTTAAATGTTTAATCCATGATTTATATGTGAAATTCTTAAGGGAGGCCAGAATAACCAGGCAGATACTTCACAGCTGCAGGGTGAAGTAACCACATCATAATATATCTAATAATTGGCAAAGCACACTAAAATTTGTAATGAGATGTCTGGAACCACAGTCCCTAACTGCAATGTATTTGGAATTTACAGCTAGTAAAGCAGGCAAAATACTTCAGTCCCTTAGATTCCATTTTTGGAAGGTATAGAGTGGTTTGCGAATAGCCTTTTTTTTTTTTTTTTTTTTTCCAGAACTTCAGTTGGTCTTCTGTTTAGTTTGTTCACTTAATCTCTGTTTTTCTCTAATCTCTATTTAAAATGATTTAACATAATATTCCAAAAGACCTATAATTTGACATCATCTACATTTTTTCTTTCTTTAGATGTTTCATAGTTGTTCTTGGGCTTTTTAGGTCCAGTAGGAGTGTTATGGTGTACTTATTGATAGTATGTGATCAAATGTTGGCAAAGGCCTATATCTTATCTACATCTATCAATCCAAAATTTGACATATAAGGCAGTATTCTATATTTCACTCTAGCTTTGCTAGACAGCTCTGAGATAGCTCTGTGTGCTTTTTTTTTTTTTTTTTTTTTTTTAAATCTATTCAGATATGTAGTTATTTGACAGCTGTGTTCTCCACATAGGTGGGAAAAGGAATGTACACAACAAGCAAATCTTTATACCCAAACTAAGGAGCATAGCATGGAATTTTCCAAAAGAGTTATTGATAGCTTGTTTTTTACTGTCTCCCTGCTAAACCTAAGCTGGATGCGCAATACACAATATTCATCTCACTCAACACAGTCTGAGGAAAACATTGTTAACTAAGACATCTACAATAAATAACAGGCTACTTTGGCAATAAAAGCAGAAGCAGAAGTGTCTTCCTTCCCATCTGATGTCCTTTGAAGGACAAGCAGGATTGAATCTACTGAGCCCAGCAAATTGCCTTTGTCTTTGCTGCTGAAGATATTAAGATCTTCTTTAAGGGAATATGTAGCATTCGTCATAGATAGATATCACGTACACTAAAGTGTGCAAGCAAAATATTCCAGATATTAGAGAAGGAAAAACTAATTACAAGGAAAACATGGAAGACATGAATATGTTTCATTCTTAAAAGGCTAAGAGGGCACACACATGTGTGACTTCTTTTTATTGAATATTTTTATGGTATATTTTAATTCTTTAGAATTTTGGAATTTCACATTTTCAAATTCTCTTCCTCTCTCTTTCCTTTTCTCCCTCCTTTCTTTTGTGTAAATATATGGATAGTCAAAATATATGAATATATGGATAAATAATGTCCAGAGAAATTCATACAGTTTTAACTTTTATAATCTTCATCCTACTCTCTTTCAAGCTGTAATATTACCTAGCTTATAAAATATTACATATCAAAGGCGGCTCCGCCTGGGGCCTGGCCCTGCTCAGACGCTCGGGGCAAGGTAGCGCAGGCTGATCCCAGCACTCAGATATCTAAGTTATCCAGAAGGCCCCCAGGGCCTTCCTTTTGGGCAGCCAGAAAATCAAGAATCCAGGTCAGTGGATTCAGGGGGAGGGGGCTCAGACAGCTGAGATAATGGCTACAAGTTGAAACACAGGCAGTTCCATCTCCATATGAGGAAGAAGAACTTTCCTGTGAGGGTGACAGAGCCCTGGCACAGGCTGCCCAGAGAGGCTGTGGAGTCTCCTCCTCTGGAGATCTTCCAAACCCACCTGGATGCCACTCTGTGCCACGTGCTCTGGGTGTCCCTGCTGGAGCAGGGGGTTGGACTAGATGATCTCTAGAGGTCCCTGCCAACCTCAGCCATTCTGTGACCCTGTGTGAAAGGTGAATAAGTTTGGAAAAATGACAAATGAAAAACATAGAAGTGAAAAAATGGGAGGGAATTATAAAAATCAATATATGCTTAATTTCTCTACCGTGGCGGGAAAAGATAAAGAAGACAAAGAAAAGGAAAGATGCAATTAAAAATATATATATAAAATTAAAAGATGAAAATTGAAATGTTAAAAAAGAAGAAAAAAAATAGGAGGGGTGCAAGAAACCATATCATTTTGCTAAATTAGATGGTTTTGTTGCTTATAAATATGAGCGTCTTCCTCTATTCTTTGGTACCCTCCAGAAACCCTATTCATGCTCTTCCTTTCTGCAATATTTAAGAATAGTTGCCCTCCTTTTAGCATTATATTTTGCTCAAAAATTCAAACAAACAGACATTTGTTGCCTGTCAATGTAACTGATCGTGTGTTTAGACACAAGTAAAGGAAGCTAGAGACAGAACATATTTAATTAACAAAACAATGACAGGCTTGTCTGATGTTTTCCAACCCTTTTGGCCAAAGCTTTATTCACCAAGAACCACGCATGCTGTATCTTGTATGTCAGCAACTGTCAGAAATGATGATGGATGAAAGAAAATCACAAACCAGTAAAGTAAAACAAATATTCCTCATTATCTTGTTGTGAGAGGACTATTTAATAACAATAGAAGACTGGAATAATTAAGTTTTCAGCAATATTCGCCCATCCATTATATGACAGCATCATGACACAAAAATTCAGAGACACCTGCTCCTGCTAGGAATTTGCAGAGCCACTTCAGAAAGAGTTTTATTTCTGAGGAGTTTGGTGGTGTACAGTGACAGGTGGCAGATAACTGTAGGGGACCAATAAATTCAATTGAAAACATTTGGTGGATATGTGAAATATTGCTATTTAAATGACTGGGAAAAATGTTTACCAACAGTGCAGCACAGTGGGTATGTCTCTCTGGCACAACACGTGTCGCAAAGAGGTGCCCACGGCGGGGCTCATCGAGGGAGCTCAGACACCAGAAGTGCGATCGACACTTACGTGTGTCACTCTTACGCTAGGTAACCTGCTGCTTGCGGCACACAGACCTTGCACTTGCAAAGCCTCAGGCCAGGGGGTTGCCTTAATGCATTTTAAATGAGAAAAGCACACTTCTCTCATCTAGTATTTCACAACTTTCTAACCAGGGCTGTAGCACTGTGCGCTGTAATAACTGGTGGCTATACCACCAGTGGAAATATATGAGTGCATATATAACCCACTGAATAGCATTAAATGCGAGGAACAAATTTATATCGAGCACCAATCAATCAAACAATCATTAACAGAGTAATATCTTCTAGCAGTGAAAAAATGTTTTTGTTTACCTAAACAAACAAGGAAGTCTGTTTGTGTCCCTGTTGGAGTAGGGGGGTTGGACTAGATGATCTCTAGAGGTCCCTTCCAACCTCTACCATTCTGTGATTCTGTGTGCTATGTGCATGAAGGACATTTGACACCATTGTACACCAGTTTAAAAATAACAGCTGAGTTTCTTCAAACAGCTAATTCCTTTTTACCCCACATAAAAGAAACTGGAATTGCATGGCACTGAAGAGTTTTGTGTTGTGCGCTCTTTCTTATTGTAAGTGGCTTCAAATTTCCAGCATTAGGGTTGTCTAGGCTTACTTAACTAATGAGTGTAGACACACATTCAACCTTCAGGCAACCTCTTTAGCATGATGAAGAATGTTACCTTCACCTTTCTAAGGAGATTGCAAAGCATATTGGATCCTCTGAGGCCTCTGTAATTTCTCCTACTTTTTCTGAGGAACTAGCATTTCTTTGGAGAGGATATTTCCCCCTAGGAAACTTTGTCCTACTTCTTGACAAAGTATAATGAATTGAATGCTTTTACAAAAGAGCTATCCTTTGGGAGGGAAAAAAAATATATGGCACTGAGATGCTTTCATACACTGCAACTCATTTCGTTAAACTAGCATGCAAATGAAATTAAACTAAGACTGCTATAATCATCTTAAAATCGCCATTTTGCAAAACCAACCATTTCTGTGACATCTGTAGAAAATGAATCAACTTGTGATGATTATGTCACTGATGTCAGCTACAATATTTCTGAATGCTGGTACCTACAAAATGTATCAACTATTGTGTCGAATTTCACAATGCTGAAAGATCCTGTGCATTTTGACTGCGTTATGTTTATTGTTATAGATGACTTATTAGGAAAGCCAGTGATTTTTATTTTATTTATTTATTTATTTTTCATGGGGATTTTGGGGAATGAAAGAGGAAATAAAAGTATCCATAAGATCAGTCTGGAGGGAAGTATAAGAGTGAATACCCTCCCCAGAACATCACATTGATCATTGTACAGTAGATTTGTAAAAGTTAGAACTGGGAAAGGAAATCTCTTTAGGAAACGGAGTTGAACAGCTCTGTGTTTTCCACAGTTCAAAGTGTTTTTCCCACTGCATTTGGTGGACAAAGGAATACTTTTTGCCCATCGTTTTTTCTTCTACCTCCCAGGATAAAAGAGAAGTACTTTTTTTGCAAATTTACAAATTAAATAAGATGTGCAAAAAATGGAGTTTGACAGAAACCTTTTTTTTTTTTTTTCAGTAGATGTGATATTTTAATAATCGTGTCCACTGATCACCTCCTTAATGCTTACTAATTTAAGCTGACAAAGTGCAATGTAGAACTCCTGCATCTAAGTTCTTTACTGCTGTATAGATAGGTATGAAAAGTTAATGTTCCTCCTTTCCTTAAATTTCTGGATGTTTTTCCTGCAGGTATGGTTTATTAGTCATTTTATTTCTGAGATTCAAGCAGTGCTAGAGACAGGGTGATTTTCAATGGGATTAGAATTATATTTTTTCATTATTTGATGTTATTTAGAATAAAGGTAAAAATATCTGATATTATCTTATCTTACTCTTAGTTATAAATGGAATAAATATTATAAGTTCCTAAGTAAAGTTTCCTAAACCAGATCTTCTGTATAGACTAAACTGATGGCCATACAGACACTGCTGAATATTTATATAATGATTGCCAGATTATTCATTGCTTGAGTCCTATCAGTGTTTTCAGGAATAATTCCTTAATACATGCTGTTTATTCTACAGTCTATTAATACATTATTAATTTTGTTTATTTCAAAAGGTTAGTTTAGACACAATAAAATATTGACTCCTTCCTTATATAGCCATCTTTATGTATGCTTACAGATATACTTTTCCCTCAGTGTTGTGATTTGTTGGTGCATGCTGATACCACAAACTAAGGAGGTTACATGAAATTTAATTAATTTTCTTTTTCCTTTTTTTTTTTTTATGGGAGAGTATGCAAAGAGATAAATGGTTCATGATTGATGAACTCTCAGGCCCCATACTGGAGCATTTATTGATTCACTGGCCATTTAGCTTGGAATTATTCCCTAGCAAAAAGAATATTACTATACACTTAAATAAAGGTTTTAAATATTATGCTAACCTTTCATCAAGCAGTAATAAGTGTCCCAGCCAAATTCATTCAGCTTCACTTCCCATTCATTTCACTGTCATGATCAGCATTATCATCCATTCTCGCTACAGAGGCTCAGCAAATTATAATGGGTTTATCTGGAGTATAAAATCATGAGCTCCAACCTTCCCAGACTCCTTATATCCTCATGACGTCTAATAAAAAGTACAAATGTTATATTGATTCAGATATCTGTTTCAAAATACAGTTTAACTGGGGACTCAATTTCAGTCTGAAAAGCTTCTGTCCTTTGGGCTTCTTTGCAGTACTAGTTAGAGCATATTTTGTAATATCAGATTAAACTTAATTTCTTAATGTGTAAGCTGATTAAATATTAGTTTCCAGCATAACTTCCAACACATATATACACAGTTAATACCCAGCATTTATACTTATAAAATAGCTGAGACATAAGGGATTGTTCAACTGTATTTTTCTTTGCCTATGGCTATTCTTGATGTAATTAATTATAAGGTTTCAATTCACTTGGGTTCTGTAAACTATTTAGGCAGAAAAGTAGGATAGTCACACTAAGGATTCCATTTAGATTATGTCTTAATTTAGGAGACAATTTATTTTTGTCTTTTCTTCCTTTTTTTTTTATTTATTTTTATTCACTGTGCCTCCTCCCCTTCTCTCTCATCTGTCTCTGTTTTTTCTGAATGGATTCAGTCTAAATTATCTGGGAGAGATTCTATTCAAAACAAGGAAAAACAGTGAAGTATGTGGCACTGGGTATCATCACATCTTAAATAATGGATCTATTGGCTTAGATTCATGCTGGACAGACATGCAAAGATCAGATGCCATGTTTCAGATAACTAGGAAAAACAGGCCTCTCTCAGACAATGCTGAATGCAAGGGGGAAATTCTTTATGAGGCAGGTGGTCACCTAGCCAGGTTGTTTTCATGGCCCGTGTCATGCTGATTTAATGTTGTTCATATTCATCCACTAATAGCATCACATAGATGCTATTTTAGCTGTCATGTGAAGGATTTTCAAGAATGCTGTCTGTGGTCCTCTGGGGTCTAGAGGAAACTGAGGTGGGAGATGGAAATGAAGACTTCATGGACGATGGAAATCAGTGGGATGGAGAGTGGAAGTGGCTGCATAATGGCCAACAAATGTTCTGAAATAAAAATAAAATAAAATAAAATAAAATAAAATAAAATAAAATAAAATAAAATAAAATAAAATAAAATAAAATAAAATAAAATAAAATAAAATAAAATAAAATAAAATAAAGCCTCTGAGGGTCATTAAGTGTGTCAGTAGCATAGCTTCAGTATAGGCTCAAGGTCAGAGGAGGACAGTGACATCTGAGGCTGTTTAATGCCTGAAGTTCCCATGAAGTCTTTTCTGAATGAAAAAAAAAAGAAATAAAAGTAAGCCTTAGAGTGAGTAATGTTTTATTTGGAACAATCACATGCTCACTGTTGAAGTAAGTCATGGTTTCTCTGACCTAAAAGGCGTCTCCCTTCCCTGAATGTTGGTGCTCAGTGAAGATCTCCTACCAGAACCTCAGAAAAGACTAAAATCAGCTTTTCTCCAGTACAGCTGTGCTGTCTACAGCAGAGCCTACACCACAGATAAGGAACCAAATTGGTTAACCTGCTACTATTTGCTTTTTCCACTGGCTTTCCAAACAGTGTGCTTTTGACCTCTGTTGGAAACAGGATCCTACCCCAAATGGCTGTTTTTTATGTCCTTGTGCCACTCTGTGATTCTGGGAACATGAGCGCACACTGTGTGCTGGATTCCAGCCAAGCTCACAGCTTGCTGAGCTGCTCTTGTGTCTGTCCAGGCTGCAGAGTCTGGATGTGGAACTTCCTTCAGAAACCAGTGTGCTTGAATCACATTCCTTAGAACAACTTCTTTTCTCAGTGACTTTTTCCTCCTATGGAAGGCTATTGTGAATTGAGATAAAGAACTTTTTAATTAGGCTGGGATAAAAAGAAAAAAAAAAGTCAAGATAAAAAACTGCTTGATAAATGTTATTCTAAAAAATAAATGTAGGTTTCTCTGATGAATTATGGTGGTAAAACACTCTCAAGAATTTCGCCTTAAAGATATGTCAACTTCATGCACTAATTATTAATTCAAAAAGTTTTTCCAAAATGTTACCTTGAAAGATGTTCAAGTGTCAAGTGCCATTCATTTTTTTCTTTTCTTTTCTTTTCTTTTCTTTTCTTTTCTTTTCTTTTCTTTTCTTTTCTTTTCTTTTCTTTTCTTTTCTTTTCTTTTCTTTTCTTTTCTTTTCTTTTCTTTTCTTTTCTTTCCTTTCCTTTCCTTTCCTTTCCTTTCCTTTCCTTTCCTTTCCTTTCCTTTCCTTTCCTTTCCTTTCCTTTCCTTTCCTTTCCTTTCCTTTCCTTTCCTTTCCTTTCCTTTCCTTTCCTTTCCTTTCCTTTTCTTTTCTTTTCTTTTCCTTTCTTTTCCTTTCTTTTCCTTTCTTTTCTTTTCTTTTCTTCATTTTAAACACTGATCACTATATTTGGGAGTGATTCCTTGGCTCCTGTTCTTTCCCCTTCCCCAGGCTGCTCAGTCTTTCTGTGAATATTTCATTCACAAAACAAGAAAGAAGTTTCCTTTAGTTGTCACTGACTGCGCTGACTGTGCATAGTGGCATAAAAATGATGATTGCATCATACTGGTGAGAAATAGAGGGGTTTGCAGCTTCTCAGTTGGAAATCTTTTAAGTCAAGTTTCCAGTAGAATTCAGAGTTAAAGATGCTGGCAGCAGTTTCTCGGATGGGTTTCCAAGCAGGTCTGTGATGCTCTACCTGCTATCCAGATCAATCTCTGAGATATGTCAGGCAGCAAGACAGTTCATATTGAAGGCTGAGCCTGGAGATAATCAATGTGCTCAGCTCTAGCCCAGTATGGAAATACCAAGGATTTGGGAGTAAACAACAAGGATTAGGAGTAGAAGACCGACTAGGTAAAATCTTGCCATGGTGACCTGATGATTCTGTAATCTGTGTACACAGACTCAAGAGATACAGTAAAGGAGAATTAATTCAAAATCAACTATAAAAAAGAGGTCTTTTAATTTCTTCACATGTAGTAGAGAAATCCTGCATTGAAAGGAAAAATAAAACAAAATAAAACAATATAAAATCCTTTTTCTTATAAAAGAAATTGCCTATCTAATCCTGAAAAAATCAATATCTCATAATTTGCTTTTCAGCAGCATAAATGCTAATGCACAAGGTAACACTGGCTTATATTAGCTGAATTGAGTGTAGGATATTTTGTATTCTAAAATAATTTTAATTTACTAATTTCCACCAGGTAAAAGCTTTATACAATTTAGTATGGTACAATCTATTTTGCAGAGTAGGTAACTTTAATAGAAACAAACGAGAGAAACAAAAGCAAATAAATATTCCTTGAAAAATCTCTTTACCAGACTAGCTCAGATCACTAAGCAAATAATTCTGAAAAGGCAGCAATATGTAAAAGAAGCAAAATTTTGTGAAGAACTAAGAACAGAACTCTAAAAAAGTTAGGTAGAATCCTGGTTTAAGCCTTTAATTACAATCTTGGGTTTTTTTTTTTGTTGTTTGTTTGTTTTTTTTTTTTTAGATCTTTCCTTACAAATTCCTTTAGCACGCTTTGCTTTTTGCTGAATTCTATAGTCAGTACTCTGCTTTTCAAGTGCCTTAGAAAACATAGATGCAATAGTATTTAGATCAGTATCTACTGGAATTCTGCATCTCTAAGCTGTGCAAGAAAATCACAGTCAAAAGCTTATGCTAAGGCATACAATGTCCCTGGAACAATGATTTAAGTGATTTGTTTATGCAGAAGACCACCTGTGAAATACTATGTGATTCAGTCAGGGTTCCTATCTCATTGTTTTCTGTAGTAACTAACCTCTGTATAAGTTAACTTTTTGTAAGGATGTCCTCAGATGTACAGCCTGATCCCTTCTGTCTTGCTGCAGTATTCTGGCATGCCTTAACATTTTTTTTTTGTTTTGTTTTTGCCTTCTCTGTTTGGCTAGAGATAAAGATCAAAGTATAATTTAAACTAAACCAATCCTCTTTTGTAAATAAAATACTTTCAGCAAGATGCTTGCAGAAGATTTCATTTGATTTAATTTTATTTTGTTGAGGTTTCTGTTATACAGTTCCCCTTAGGAAAAAAAAAAAAAAAAAAAAAGAACAGAAAAGAAAGGAAAATTGTGGAGTCAAGCATAAATGAAATTGAAACTTTTAGCTATCTCTGTACAAATGTTTACTTTTTTGACAGCTAAAAATATGAAATTCGTCAATACTACATGAGAGTTTTTTATCAAATACAAGTTTCAAACATTTTGCCTCATAGATTTCTATATAGCTTTCTAAACTTGTGTAATGGTATGGGTAGCTGTGCTATACCTCTATGTAAACTGAAAAAAAAAACAAGAAGAATCCTCCTATTTACAAGACATAGGCACAGCCACCCAAAGAAGGGTGAATGATGTTGTGATTGAAAAGCACAAAACCTGTCACTCAGGTTAATGATCTGTTACAAAGCAGTTGGCCACCCTCCCATCCTTTTAGAGTAGACATACACAGAGAGAGCTAAAAGCATAATATATAGTTGCAAGAGAACAAGAGTACAAGGAGTGGGAGGGACTGTAGCTTTTGAAATCTGAAGAGATGGCTCTGAGTACAGCATTAGAGATGTCTAAAAGAGACATTTTGTGCATTAGATGAGCTAGGCTGATCAAGGATAAAACACCCAGAGATCATATATTCTCTGCGTAGACTAAGAAGGAAACCACCTACTAATTATCCTTATAGAAACAGAGAATAAGTCAAAGGGAGACAAAAAGAAAGGTCAAGTCAAATTGCTTGAAAATGAGACATTTTAGTTTCTGTCATCTTTCATACATAAACTTGTGTTTAATGCAAAATGCATTAGTTCCTCTGCTCAGCTGATTTGTGATTTCTGAGCTAGGACTGCTGTCATCGATAGAAATGTGATACTGCACAAGAGACTTTAAAGTCTGTAGATGAGAGCAAAGCCCTAGTACCAACACGAACTGCAAGATTTTCTCATCTTTAGCTTTTAAATTTGGTTAATAATAATTCATACTTTTTACTTTTGTGTGTGTGTGTGTGTGTGTGAATGCAAAAACATGTGTGAGATGGGACAACATTTAGACATCATTTTTGAACTGACCTAGATGTGATAAATACTTTCTGTGCTGTAATTTTAGTAGCTGATTGTGCTGCAATGCTGTCCAGAGGTGATGATCAGTGTCAGACTGCCATAATTCTATTTTTTTGGAAAACAGAAGATCAAGTCTTCTTGATCTTCTTCAAGATTCTTACCTTAAAGCTGAAGTCAAGACATGAAAAATGGTTGAAATGGATAAAGAAAAGAAGACAGTGGTAGTAGGGAAACTAGGGGCAGATACCAGTTGATATCAGTTAATAGCATGCTAAACTTGATATCAGTTAATAGCATGCTAAACTTGATGATAGTCAGATTTTAAAAATCTACAGCAAAAGGAAACATTGCATTGCATTGTGTTTAGGAGAAAATGTTTGACTATGTTCTAATTCTTCATATGAAGAATTCTTGCACATGAAACTAAGATGTCATAACTTCACATGTTCCAGCACTAATGCAATGTTTTTGACCTTTAGGTCAATACTTTTCCCGTGATTCATTGGTCATTGATGTTTTTTTTTCCTTATTTACAAGATGTCTAACCACTGGACCATGGAATTTAAATGCTTTCCAAACAATGTAAAAACTACTGAAAGGCTGAAATGATAAAGTCATATGTAAGGACTAAAAATGGTGATGGCTTATTCTTACGAGAAACTATTCAAAGAAAATAGAAAATGGAAGTTCTTTGTGTCAGGCTGTATAATAAGAATGGAAATGCTGCCAGTTTAGGACTTAATGAATATGGATTTAAAAATTTGCATTTTTTAAAGATTCCTGAGTAGACTTAAAGAGTTTCCCTTCTCTTTGCTATAAGTATACACCTTCAGCAGAAATGGGCTGGGGGAATATGAATATAAGTAGATGGTCTTTTCATATCCAAGCAGTTGACAAAATACAGTGGTCATACACATTTTTTTTTTAAATCCCAATAATTAGTTGTATTTTATCTACTGGTATGGAATTCAATACCTGTAATATACCTTTTTGGAAATACCTCTCCGGAGTTACTTCTTCCAGTTTGATAACACTGGCAGATATGTTAAATGGCTGTAACATTCTCCACAGGATTTGTCTTCTAATCTGGAGGACTAGAAAGAACAAAGTTGTTCTTTGAACAACTATGTTTTATAAGCCTGGTTTATTTTGAGCTTTTGATATGAGTACTTGTTCATTTCTGGCTTTTCTACATGGCATTCCCACAAAGCATGGCAAAATCATAGAATCACAGAATGCTTAAGGTTGGAAGGGACCTCTAGAGGTCATCTAGTCCAACTCCCTTGCACACGCGGGGTCACCTAGAGCACGTGGCACAGGACTGCGTCCAAGCAGGTTTGGAAGATCTCCAGAGAAGGAGACTCCACAACCTCTTCGGGCAGCCTGTTCCAGTACTCTGTCACCCTCACTATGAAGAAATTTTTCCTTAGTTCCTGTGGAACTTCTGTTGCTTCAGTTTCCAGCCATTTCCTGTAGTTCTATCAGTGGCCACCAGTGAAAAGATGCTGGCCCCATCCTCCTCACCGCCTCCCTTGAGGTACTTATAGACACTGATTAGATCCCACCTCAGCCTTCTCTTCTCCAGGCTGAACAGGCCCAGCTCCCTCAGCCTCTCCTCATAGGGCAGATGTTCCAGGCCCCTGATCATCCTTGTAGCCCTGCCCTGGACTCTCTCCAGCAGCTCCACATCCCTCTTGTACTGTGGAGCTCAGAACTGGACACAATACTCCAGATGTGGCTTCACCAGGGCTGAGTAGAGGGGCAGGATCACCTCCCTCAATACTGTTTTAATATCTATGAATCTATCAGTTGTGCACAAAAAAAAAAAAAAAAAAAAAAAAGATCAGTGTTATAGAAAAGGTGTTGACATTGCTTCTTTTCTCATAATGATATCACATCTTCACTCCTTTTGATTTGGGAACTTCTACTTCAGAAATGATTTTATTTTTGTTTTCGTTTGTGTGTTTATGTGTGTGACACTGGCCAGGAAGAGGCAATTTGTAAGGAGCTAATAATCCTCAGGAAGTATTCCTGAGCCAAGTCTCCAGATGAGCATCTGTCTCTTGTTCATCTTCGTTCTCCTTGCATACTTTATTCTCATTGCAGCTATCATTGGAGAAGTCTTAGAGACCCAATCCAAATGCTCAGTCAGTGAACCTCTAACTTGGTTAGATTGGAAAAATCATCTTGAGCAGACCTGATCAAATATATATATTTTTTCTCATAAATTAATGCTTGACAATTCACTTCAGCTACATCCATGTAGCTGAGTTTTACCACCATTAATGTTCAGAAAGGTAAAATTTAATTCATACACACTCATAGACACAGATCCATCAAGCCTTTTTGATTAACTGTGTCATCCTGCTCCTTTTAAAGTAGGAGGGTGCAGATAACTATCAAACACAGAGGGAAAACTAATCCTAAAATGTAAGATACTAGAATGCAGTAAAGCAAAACTCAAAACAGTGTCCTCTCTTACTGGCTTTAAAGTGTGCTCATCCACTTTCCTCCTCTTTTACTTGATCAACGTGTTAGCAGGAATGAGATACAGCAGTGATGACTGATCTTCAGTCAGCTGGTGAATACTTTGTACCTGAAAACTGCAATCCTGTGTAATAAGTAGTTAGGAGAAGTTTAGCAGCAACATTTGCACAGCAGCTAAAGAGGGGAAGCGAAGGGAATAGTTACAGGCTGATACTCTGAGCGCAGAAGACATAAAACAAACAGAAGACACTGACGGCAGTGGTGTTAAGAGCCCTGTTTCTGTTAACAGTGTCACCTCAAGGTTTTTGGAAAAACAAACCTCTCAGACAATAAAAAGGATGGCCTCTTTGTCCTTACAGCATCGTTAATGATTCCTACTGTGGCAGAGGTAAGTTCTACAGAGCAGCAGCCTCCTAATACATTTCACAGGCTCAGCTGTTGTGTTTTCTTCCTTTAGATCATTCATTTCTCCTCTATTCAGAGATCTTTTGAGAATATCCCATTTTTGTAAAGAAAAGGGGAAAGAGAGTCAGAAAAGTCAGATCTTATTAGCACGCTGCTATCAGAAACATTTCCTCCCCTAAACTATACTGCAACCCTGCTGGGATTTAAAGCTCCGTGTCTCATTTTATTGCTAAGAGCAAGAAATGAAGAAATCCATGAGTCTGTTCCTTGTAGGTATACTTCAGAAAATGTAATTACTAGCTTCTTCATTTTATTTTACAGTACTGAGCTTAAAGAAGCTAGAAATAACAGTTTATATATTTAATCACATGTAACTTGGATAAGATGAAATGTATATCAGTATAATTATCCACTGTGGGCTCATACTGAAACCTGATTTTGCTGACGTCTTGATCTTTCTCCAATTCCACGTAATAAATCTTCTGAGTAGATACATTCAAATTGATCAGTTTAATTCAAAACCGTAAAAAAATCGATAACATTTTTGAATTTCTTAATGTCAGGCTCCTTTGCTCTGCATCCACTTAAAAAAACCTCACCAAAACAAACGAACAAGGAGAGCTCTCCCGTTACACAGCAGCTTTCTGCTTTTGCTCACCCTCAGCTTGCCCTGGTATGGGAGTTAGTGGCAGAGCAATCTGGAGATCACAGACAGAGTGATGTGCTAGAAATAACATTCTTAGAGTTAGTTGTTAATATTTCACCTCCACATTGACTGGGAACAGAGCACTGATGCAGCAGATCTATTTCCCCTCCTCCCTCCATTAAAAACAATTGCCTCCATTTGAGGTTACCTCATACACTCATACAAGTGCACATCAACCTTTTTTTTTTTGAAAAAAAATGTGGAAAAAATCATGAAAATAGTTTTATATTTGCCTTTGGAAGGCAAATAATTTTTTGTTTAAAGAGTCAAAATGTTCAATAGATTTTACTGGAGGAAGACCCCTTCTTAATTCTGTTACTTTCATTTCACAATACCATGTAGAGTACAGAAATACCAATACTCCAAGGTGTGTGCTTTAACATGCCCAGTAATTTTTCCAGCATAATTATAATTATTGCAGTTATGTACTATAGATTTATTTGCTTTAATCTTGGGTTGGGATAAATTTAACATAATCAAACAAGAAAATGACTAAAGATTTGAATTTTTCATTTCTGCCTTCAACCAAATGTATCACAAAAATATGAGTTTTGTAATAGCCTAAGGAGGAACTATCCCTGTGCCTCTGGTATGTAAGACTAGCAGTCTTGACCTTGCTCAGGCTCCCCACAGAGGATATAGATCTGCAGCTCTGGAAACACTGAGACCCACAGGGAAACACGGTGCATGGAGGTTTTACCCTCACTATAGTAGGGTTGGGTTAGGAATCAGTTAAACAAACAGCACATACTCAAATCCTTGGCAAGCACTTATGAGAACTGAGAGATCTAGCTGATGTCTTTACAAAGCCACTCTCAATTATCCTTTGAGAAGTCTTGGTGGTCACAGGACAAGAAGAAAACAAATGTCTCTCCTATTTTCAAAAGGCAATAAAGGAGGATCTGGGGAACTGCAGATCCATCAGCTTACCTTGAACCCTCGGAAGGTCATGAAGTCAATTCTCCTGGAAACCATTTCCAAACAAATCGAAGACAAGAAAGTGACTGGAAGAAATGAGCATGGCTTTTTGAAGGAGGACATCATGCCTGACAAATCTGGTAGTTTTCTATAATGAAACAATTGGCTTGGTAGATGAAAGGAGAGCAGTGGATGCTGCTTATCTTGATTTAGCAAGACATTTGACACCTTCTCCCATAACATCCTCATAGACAGGCTGATAAGGCAGGATAATTGGATAACTGAAGAAGAAAAACTATTGATTTGAAGGGTGATGATCAGCGGCACAACTGGAGAAACAACTAGAGGTCAGTCATTAGTGGTGCCTCACTGAAATGGCACTTGGGACAATACTCTTTAATATCTTTATTAAAGACCTGCATGAAGGGACAGAATGCACTCTCATTGAGTTGGTAGATGACACAAAACTAGGAGGAATGGCTGATGCACCAGAGATTTCTTTTACCATTCAGAGAGACCTCCACAGCTGGAAAAATGGGCAGACAGGAACCTTGTGAAGTTCAGTGAAAAGAAATGCCAAGTCCTTCCTCTCCACTCAGAAATAGTCAGGCCACAGCTGGAGTGTGGGGTCCAACGAGGGCACTCCAGGACAAGGGAAATGTGAGTTTGCTGGGATGACTCCAGTCAAAGACAATGGAGATGATTAACCTTTCTGAACATCTCTCATGTAAGGAGAGGCTGAGAGAGCTGGGACAGCTCAGCCTGGAGACGAGGCAACTCAGGGGAATCTTATCATTGTCCACTGAAGCAAGGGAGTAGAGGAGCTAGACTTTTCTCCATTATATGCAGAGACAGAGCTAAAAAACTATGTGCAAAGAATGAAATAGGGGGCATTCCATTGAAATATACAACACAATGAGGACACAATAGCAACACAATAACAGCAATGATTCTCATGAGGATGATCAAATCTGGAAACCTGGAAAGGATTAACTGAAGATACTGTGGAGTCTCCGTTCCTGGAGATATTCAGACCCACACTGGACACAGAATTGAGCAACTGCTGTGGTTAGAGTTTGGAGTAGATGTTTGCCTAAGATGCCTGTCATGTTCCACAACTATATAGTTCTCTGATTTCTGTGGAAATATCTTCTGATAATGCTCTTAGGTCATAGCTTTTTTTTTTTTTTTCCTTGTTGTGAGCAATATGTGAAAGCAATAAGGCCTGATCAAACTTGCTATAAAGCCAGTGGATTAAATTCTGCCTGCTCATGCAGTTGGTAACAGGACCTTGTGTCTAAACTTGAATAGTATTCAGTAAAGTTTTTTATTTATTTTCTAATAAAATTTTAAAATGCTTGACTGTGTAATAGATATTTTATTTGTTGTCTCCTGTTGGTTTACTTCCTGCGTTCTTTAGTTTTCCATATTTGTTACTTTCATTTCCTGAGTCTCTCATTCCTTTTCTCAGCTGAACTATATTCACCTCATGAATCCTTTGTGATTCAAATAGTGACAGCAGGTGCTGAATCTGTAAGTACAAATTTCATTTTGTTTCTGTGGTATACCTTGTTTCTAATTTCAATTGTTCTGTACAATATGGTCTGTCTTAACAATTTGATGCAACTTGTTGGATTTCATGTGGAGATAAGGTATAAGGTTGGCATAATTTCATGATACAAGGTACAGTAATGTTACAAAAACAGCAGTTTCCAAAACTGTGCTCTCACTCACTCAATGTTATAAATCTTCGCAACATGAACGTGAATTCAGACTGATGAAACAGGAAGGAAAATTCATTGATTTGCTCTATTCATAGAATATAGGCAGAGAACAGATACAAATTAGGCTAAACTCTGACTTGCCTACCACCTTTATGACAGGAGAAGAAAGAAACTACTTGCTTATATACTAGTACAAAATCCACTCCCTTGGTGCCAAAAGAAGCTGAAGAGGTATCTCAGGAAAGCAGTCAGCGCGCTGTTTCCCAGAGCTGTTTCTAGAAACATGCTCTTAACTCTCTTCCCTCTTTTAACCCTGAACTTTCTTGCCGAGCACCCTCTTCAAAGACCGTATGCCTAACCGCTTCACGACAAGGCAACTTTACTATCTCAGCCTGTGCTTTCTTGCTTGTTTATAATGACTCTATTATTAGCTGTTCATTTTCTCTTGCAGTATGTATAATACATGAGAAGAACTCCATGGGATATGTTGATGATAGAATCCATCAAATATTTAGTGATAAGTTCTTATGACTTGAGATCAAGTAACTACTGTTTTAGGCAGAAGTTCCAGGAGAGGTCACACTATGTCTGTTACACACCTGTTGTCTCAGGCTAATGCTAAATTGTTAGATCTAAAAACCATTGTGAGCTCCTAGTTTCTCAGGAATACCCTGTCTGAGCTCATATTTATGCTGCAGCCAGACCCAGGCCACGTGCATGCCCTTTGGGGGCACTTCCAGACCATTACATTTGCTGGGAAACCTGTGCGTGTAGGTTGGATAGGATCTGACTCATTTGGAGGCCTCAAACCTGAGCAAAGTCACAGACAGCTTATAGTAGATGTAAGCTTGACCTCATTATCACTGCTGTTTTCCATATATTCGAAACTCTACACAGGAAAAGTTACTATTTTTTTCCTGCCAATGAATGGTCAGGAAAGCATTACTTCATTGGATCAATGCTCTTAAATTAGAGCTCATAAGAAACAGTTTGACGGACTGTTATAATGGCAAAGCTTGTTTGTGAAACTTGATATATATGTATGTTTTGAAAACTTTTTGATTTAGGAAAACATAAAATTATATCTAAACATTTAAAAGTTCAAAATTCTATAAAGAAGAAAATGTAAATTATAAAAATATTAAAAACAGCTGAAAGAAGACAATTTTGTGAAAAAATAAGCTCTTACGATAGTGTCTGCAATCGTGCAGAACTTAGCTATGTTCAAATTGTGTCACTATTCAAAATGAAATACATCTTCCAAACTGCAATGAAATGGAAATGCTGTCCTTGAAATAATGTTGGTACAGATATTTGCTATTTTCCAGGTGCCCCATAACTTCACACTATCATCTGCAATGTTTCTATTTCCAAACACTTACCTACACAGTTCAAAATCACACACTTTCTTCTCTACCAGCTTTCTCTACTTTCCTAACTTTTCTGTTTTGTTTTCTTTTCTAGAATAATCATGTATATTGCAAACCCATTCCAACCTGAATACCAAGATTGTAATTCCAGTGAGGTACTTTACTTCCATTCATAAATCACCCGAAGACTGCTCTTGTGTCAGCAGAACTCTTCAATTGAATTACGTGCTTCTACTCAATCAAGGATCATCTATATCACATTATAAAGTGATGGAACTCACTCTGTGATAAGACTGAACTGTGAGATCTACATAGCAGTGCCTTTCAGCTGCTTGTATTTCAATAACTGCACCTCACATTAAGCTGAAATTTGGCATGCTTGATTGTCAGTGGTAGCTCCATAAAAATGTCTGCTTCACTCATAAAATAGATCACTCTTCACACATACAAACATTCAAGCATTTGTTTCTCTTGGAGCATCAAAGTTAATTTGGGTCTAGTTTAGATTTTTAGAGGCAAATAATCTTTCCTGAATGAAAAAAAAAAAGAAAAAAAAAAGAATATATAGTTGTTGTATTAATGAACAATAATTGTGATAGAAAGCATAAAGAGCAATAGACGTTATAACAATATTTCTTCTGATCACCTTAATGACCTACTTACAAAAATATTATTGCTTTAGATCCCATTGATTTTGGATTTTCTCCCCTTCACTCTTATATTTTGCAGTTCACACTTTCAATAATTCCCTAATATTTTAAACTCAAGATACTTGAAATTTGGAGCAAAGCAGTTCCAGATATTAACAGATAAGGTGTTTTTTCACAGATATAAAAATTCTGTGTGTTGAGAGGAAGTCTTGGGTTAGAGATTTTTTGTTTTTAATTTAAAATATTTGGTGAATCTTGTCTCTCATCTATAAGAGAGGTTTAATTAAACACTCACTTTAATGGATGGTTTCTTAAATATAATTTAAATGTGAGATTCAAATTATTAGAGAGCAAATCTGACTATTCCCTTTGAAAAAAAAAAAAAGATTTATTTTTATCCAATACCTTTACAGTCCCCTTATGACTTTTTTAAATGTATGTTCTTTAAATGGAAATGACCCTATATCTCCTCTGCTCCCCAGACCCTGCCACCATACCATTATAAGAAAATTGAAGCTCTTTTAGTTCTGCATAAAGGAATTTAAATAACAAGCTTACATCTGTTGCAGGGTAAGAACTTGCACAGGAGGAATTCCCACAGAAAGAGGAGTACTCAATACACTGGCAGTGGGGGAGGTAATAGATACAGAAGGGCAGGGAAAGTTATTCCTAAGGCTCCTCAGCAGACCTTTGGACTAAATTTGCCTACAGCCAGACCCATTCCTTTTTTAAAGACTAGACCCACTAGATCTATTTTTTTAAAGAAAAAAAATGACTTAATGTGAATGTGTTCAACTCATAGCAGAGCCAAGGACAGAATGAATAATTCTGGATTTTAGAACATAAACTGAGTAGTATTTCATAAATAAGGCATGGGCCTAGGCAACAAATATAGAGCAAATACATAAATAGCTGCTCATTAACTGCAGTCTGTCTGACCTAGACACTGATGAGTCAAAGTTCTCTCATGACAACAGTATTTTATGACATGGTTAGAGATACTTATGATGTTTACGTGTAAAGTCTTGTAAGGAGACAAATTTTATACAGTGATCTCTGACTTTTGAGTGTCCAATTTGTTATCTTTAATGTTATTTTACCACCACTTTAGAATAGGTGAGTATTTCAGCACTTAAAATCACAGGAAATTCAAAAAAACATAATAGCAAGAGACAAAATTCCTAATAGACCTCAGGAAATTAATGCTGTAGCTTATTATATGTGCTGTATTATAGTTGAAGAAAATGCTGAAGTAATGAAAAGCACTAAAAAGCAGGCAAAAAATTAAGAAGTCAGTCATTTTGTTCTATTAAAACTATATAAATCAAAGTCAATAATTACCCCAAGACAAATGATTGATATATGCAGACAATTCTAGTGGATAGCAAACTAGAATAGTATCAGGTCCATTATAAATATTAAAACTTATCCATTCCCTCAAGCTAAAAGCACTGAAAGAGTAACCATAACATAGTTTAGTTATTGCATTATTCTGGATTTTTGTCCCACCATTACCTGGTGAGGTAATTGGTTTTGCCCTCAAAACCAAACTTTAGAGACAGGAGAGTGTCTCATTGACTTGGCATACTCTTCATCTATGTCAGTTTTCTTAGCGTCATCCATTGCAATAATATTCACAAAAGATGCTTTCCCCTCCCAATGAGATACTCTTGATATAGAAATGAACTGTAGCAGGTGGAGAATCTACGGAAGAACTTGATTTGCTGATAGAGTTCTCCCTTTCCAAGTTAAAATGGATCAAGCAACAAAAATTTGTAGATGGCATTGAAGATATTGTGCAGATTCCAGAGCCCTTTGAAGAAATATTTTTCTTGCATGCTGTGGAAAGATGCAAAGTGGAAAAGATTGTTACTAGTGCTATGAACATTGTTCAAATTTATCCTAATTCTGTGCCATAGAAATTGATAGACATGAACGGGGAGCTAAGAGAAAAAAGTATTCTCTTCTACTGGTTTGGGTTATGTCCTTGAGTAAGCCATTTCATCTTTCTTTATTTCCCCAGAGGAAAAAGGGAAAATAGTCACGATGACCTAATTTGTAAAATACTTCAAGGTCTGCAGATGAAAAAGTCTGTATAAGATTTATTAACTTTATCAGAGAACAGCAGGAGTGGGGTAAACCAGGAGGGAAAGGGAACCAGGAGCACAGGGCAGGGCAGGGCAACTCCCGTGGACAAAGATCTCTCCACACCTGGAAAAAGAATTGGGTACTGGATGGGCAGACAAGTCATCATAGCTGCAGGTCTCAGGTGCAGCTAAGAAGCCAAGCCTGCAAGATTCGGGTCCTGCTCACGCACTGGCACACCTGTCCTGGAGCTTTGTGCACATGGGCATGCCTGCAGTGTAGCTGTGGCATGAGAATAAGGCAAGGAGCTGAGCTCGAATGCGGATGCTCTATGCGGGGCTAGCCTGGGGCACACCCAGACAAAAACACGTGAAGTAAGGTTGTACTTAGCTGGTGCTGACAGGTTTGGGCAAAGCTCTCGAGTTCCCCACGGTCGAAATTACAGATTAATTTGTACCTGGTTAGCTGAAATACCCTTATATATGGCTATTGCCTGATTAGTCATTTCTTCATAGCATAAATACTGTTCACAGCTAGGAATATATGTGTGTATATATGTTTATATTTTATAAGCTTATGGATTTATTTTTATTATTGAGAATCTAACCTAAAAGTTCCAGTATTTCTAGATAAGATACTGTTTTCTAAAAACCCTTAGCAGAAGACCAATTTCCATTTAACGGGGGAGGTGCCGGAAGACTGGAAGAAGGCCAATGTCACGCCAGTCTTCAAAAAAGGCAAGAAGGAGGACCCAGGCAACTACAGGCCAGTCAGCCTCACCTCCGTCCCCGGAAAAGTGATGGAACGGCTCATACTGGCCGTTGTCTCCAGGCACATGGAGGACAAGAAGGTGCTCAAGAGTAGTCAGCATGGATTCACCAAGGCGAAATCTTGCCTGACTAACCTGATAGCCTTCTATGATGAAATGACCGGCTGGATAGACGAGGGGAGAGCGGTGGATGTCGTCTATCTCGACTTCACCAAGGCTTTTGACACCGTCCCTCACAACATCCTCCTGGGCAAGCTCCGGAAGTGTGGGATAGATGAGTGGACAGTGAGGTGGATTAGGAGCTGGCTGGATGGCAGGGCCCAGAGAGTGGTGATCAGCGGTGCAGAGTCTAGTTGGAGGCCTGTGGCTAGTGGGGTTCCCCAGGGGTCAGTCCTTGGTCCAGTCCTGTTCAATTTATTCATCAATGACCTGGATGAAGGCACAGAGTGCTCCCTCAGCAAGTTTGCTGATGACACGAAACTGGGAGGAGTAGCCGATACCCCAGAGGGCTGCGCTGCCATCCAGAGGGACCTGGACAGACTGGACAACTGGGCGGTGAAAAACCTCATGCAATTCAACAAGGCCAAGTGCAAGGTCCTGCACCTGGGGAGGAATAACCCCAGACACCAGTACAGGCTGGGGACCGACCTTGTGGAGAGCAGCTCTGCAGAGAAAGACCTGGGTGTCATGGTGGATGATAAGTTGACCATGAGGCAGCAGTGTGCCCTCGTGGCCAAGAAGGCCAATGGGATCCTGGGCTGCATTAAGAAGAGCATCTCTAGCAGGTCGAGGGAGGTGATCCTGCCCCTCTACTCAGCCCTGGTGAGGCCGCATCTGGAGTACTGTGTCCAGTTCTGTACTCCACAGTACAAGAGGAATGTGGAGCTGCTGGAGAGAGTCCAGCGCAGGGCTACAAGGATGATCAGGGGCCTGGAACATCTGCCCTATGAGGAGAGGCTGAGGGAGCTGGGCCTGTTCAGCCTGGAGAAGAGAAGGCTGAGAGGGGATCTAATCAGTGTATATAAATACCTCAAGGGAGGGAGTGCAGAGGATGGGGATGGTCTCTTTTCAGTGGTGGCCACTGATAGGACTAGAGGAAATGGCCGGAAACTGAAACATCAAAAATTCTATAGGAACTTAAGGAAAAATTTCTTAACAGTGAGGGTGACAGAGCACTGGAACAGGCTTCCCAGAGAGGTTGTAGAGTCTCCTTCTCTGGAGATCTTCAAAACCCTCTTGGATGCAGTCCTGTGCCACGTGCTCTAGGTGTCCCTGTGTATGCAGGGGGGTTGGACTAGATGATCTCTAGAGGTCCCTTCCAACCCTAAGCATTCTATGATTCTATGATTCTATGATTCTATGATTCCACAACAATATGAAAAAAAAACAAGCATTTTGTGAGAAAATCAACATTTCACAGGTGAAATAAGACAGTAACAAAATTGGGCTTTCCCAGAGTGATGTAGTTGAGCTCTCAAGTTCATTATGAGGGCCAAGAGGGAACAGAAAAAAGTAGAAAAGAGAAGGTCATACCTCAGAATGAATAAACTGCCCACTTGGCTGCCTAGATTTTAAATTGTTTGCTTCCTGCCTGGATACCTTACTGAATTTTCACTGCGTGAGAACAGACTTACTGTGACTTTACTGATCAAAATTCGTTTCATTATACTAACGTTGTCTCTCTGTATGTCACTTGGATTTGGTGTGCATTGATTATGCTGACAATGGCAATAAAGATCGAACTGCATGATATATCAGATGAGGATGCATATGATTCATCACGCATGATCTGTTTGCAAAGTTGTATTTCCCTATGCATGTAAATATTAAAGAAATAAATCCTCATGTGTGCCCACACTCTTGAAAATCTGTTATTTATCTTGTTTCTTTTCACCAAGGATCACATCTTCTTTCCCAGACATATCCAGAATCATGCAGACATATATACGTGCATGGATGGATTTTACCAAAAAAGTGAAAATCTTTGTGAATCTATGTTCACAATAGTATGACTGAGTCTCTTTTTTGCTTTTTATTTAGTTGTATTCAGTTTGAACAAATCTATGTTTTAGACTTCATTGAACTTCATAAGATCCTAATATGGGTTCCAAATTTAAGAATATTTTATGGGACATTGCATTTCTACACATCGACTTTAGAATTCAATTTGCATAAACCTTTTCTCCTGCTTGCTTGACTACAGGATGAAATGTTGATACCACCCATATTTTTAGCAACTGTTTGTACAATGACTATGATCATAACCTGGAATCAAACCAAGCTTCCTACCAAACTTGTTTCCTTTCTTCTTAGCTCTTTCTTTATTTTCTCTCTTAGCTTTCATTGTGTAGTTTATAAGCAGGAGGAAGATGCAAGTTATTAATATACACAACATGTATAAGCTAGAGGTTTTCATTCAGCACCATCTGCATGAAAAAAGAGGATTTTATGACAAAACAGAAAAGTCAAGAAATATTTATGGTATTTTTAAATAAATAAGAATAATTTTAAAAAGATCAACTCAAGGGCACTGGTGTCTGGCCTCAAAACTTCATAACCACACTAGTACAGCTCGTGTCTCCTCTTCAACCCCTTTATAAGCCCAAGTCAGTAGTTCAAATCAGTTCATTGGAACTGAATGCTTTGAATTCCTTTGCCCTGAGTACTGCAGTACATTCTAGTTGCCCCATTCAGATAGAAGATGGCTTTTTGCTTGTGCCATGAAAAAAGCACTTTACTTGGTTCAGTAAAGAAACGTGTGTTTATGGGGTCAAGGCATACCCACATGCTCATGTCCGCTGTGGTAAAAAGAAAAAGGCGGAAGACTAGGCGCCTAAAAAGGTGGAATAGTGAACCTTGCCCTTGGAGGTTTCTTCTTACAGTGGAGCTTAATTTCCTTCAGATAGTATAGAAAAATTAAATAAACTACTGCATGAGTCAGCAGGTGAAATAGCTTGATGCTGTCACACAAGAGCACTCCTCTAGAATAAAGGAAATTAATTCAAGGAAACCCAATTTCGGTGCTCAGATGAAGCAACTGGTTGTTTCCTATATGGGAGACATTAATACACCATTGTTTCATTTCCTTTATGAAGATGTCAGAATTTAGTTAAAAACAACAATATTTGGTCAGCAATTTTTTAAGTGAAATTCAGCCATAGCAATGAAAATAAAATAACAATTTTTTTTCTCTCTAGGAAAAGATTAAATAATTTATAAATACATTATACCACATGGATTTTTTCCTTATCTTAAGATAAGACCAAAAGTTGTATGGTTTTGTATCAAAACATTTTTATGAGAAAATGTAAATATGTAGTTCTCCATTAATAATATTAATGTGCCTACAAGCAGCATTACTTCAAGGCCTTGATTTTGAGTTTTTGTTTGTTTTATGTAAGTCTTTTTACCCATAACTCCCTAAATATATGTCAATGTATCTGATGTAAAAAAAAAAGATTTGTTTGAAAGTTTATTTAGTGTAAAATTTATATTATGCTTATACACTATCACAAAGAAATAACTTCATGTAGAGCATAGTGTTGAAAAACAAAACCAAACCATAAAAAAAAATAAATAAATAAAAGAGAATGGTAAACGTTGAATATTGAGTTTTGGAAAGGTACTATTTTTTTTTTTCTTCAGATTTGTCACTGTGTTTCAGGAGACACTCCCCTAGAAAAAGAAAATCTGTGAAAAGAGCATTATGTCTTTGAGAACACAGGTAACTGATGTTATAAAAACATGTGTAGAGTCTGCTCTTCTTCAGTGGTGTTTATATTTTTATTTTTCAGTTGCCTCATTGTACTCACAGGCCCTCATTACAAAAATTCTATTATATAGTTGAGTTCCAGGATAAGAATTTTGCAATACTTCCTAGGGAATATGAATGTCAAATATTGTTGGGATTACCAAGAAAACAGAATATATGGTCATTTTACAACACTAGAAACCTAACGAGGGAAAGGTGTACTGCTTGATAAGTATGCTGCACGACATATTTATGGTAGATATATCCAGGAGAACAAATCAGTCCAGGCATGATTGTTAATATTAAGTTAAAATGCAAATATTTGCACTAATTTATATATATGCTCATTTGCAAAAAAACCCACAATAATTAATTTTTAATGAATATTATTATGAAAGTCACATGATCTGTCTATTAGATACTACTGAATTAATTCAGTGTGGTGTAGGAACAACTTTTTTGTGCCCCTCTTTTATGTTGAGTACATACCAGGGAGGAGAAGGTCCTTTTTCCTAACCTTACATAAGGATACAGAAATCCCTGGCTCTGGTGCATTGTGAGAGATACAGTTTATTTGAAGAACTCAGCCTATTGTAGTCAATAAGAATAACATGCACCTGAGATTTTTCAAGAAGCCTGCACAGAATGCAAAAGACATTTTAACTGAAAAATAGTCATATAAACTTTACAGCACACGATAATTATTTCAAACCACCACAAGGAAGCAAATCTATATTAGGATCCATATCCAATACCTGTGATTTCTATTCAAAGTATCCAGTAGAATCTTCTGCCATTGGAAGCAGTGTTTTTAAGGGTAGTTTTGTAAGTACACTGCCACAAAAGCGTAACATAAAGATTCTTATTTTACATTATGTCTTTTACATTTCATATGTTTAAAGAAAATAATTAGTTAAAAACAAGCACCAGCCCAATTTTTTCAGGAATATATGAAGCTGATCTTTTCCTAAAGGACTGAATGCTATTTTTCTTGTTTTGCTTTGTAAATTTTTGCTGTGTAAATTATCAGAAGTTTTTATATCATAAAATTTCATACTCCTCTTTTAAATAGTTGTATCCTTGCTCTTACTTACTGTTTGGTTTGTGTCATTCTCCGTTTTCCTTTCAAAAATATGAAAATTAAAAGATTTTATTTTTATGTGAAAAAATAATCTCATGGTGTAACTAGACAAGAACAATGCATAGTCTTCATTTTCTGTTCTTTCTTTTTTCAATTCTTGTAGTCTTCCTTATGAGAACTTTTTGATTAGGGACTGATTAAGACTGTCATGTGTCTATGCATAAGTTCATCTGCTTTAATTTGGCTGACAAATCGCTAGAAATGCTGCTTAGCATATAACTCATGAGAAGATTCCCCCCAAAATAATATTTAAATAATCAATATCTATATTAGCTTGAATACTCTGGATAAAGTTTTACTAATCCAATAAAACTGTTAAGGAAAGTGGTATAACTTAAAGAGAAATAAAAGTATGAATAGGTTCCAATATCCAATAAGGTAAGATTCAGCCTTATTCATTGAGTGAATAAGTAAGCATGTTTGAACCATACTTAAAATAAGGTTTTAGTCACTGTAGATGTGTCCAAGGCATTTATGTCCCTTTCTAATTAGCAATCTATGGTCAACCTGCTCAAAATGTTCCTGCTCAAAATGTTCCTTCTTCTAGAAACAGAAGCTACTATTTAATCTACAGACACAGAAGACTAAAAAGAATGACTCCAAAGATACCCAAAGACTTAACTCTGGTAAATGCTAGACTGTGCTATCAGTTATTGCTCCTGACTTCTAAAAATATTGTCCTCTATGAAAACTGTAAATGTTGGAATGTTGTTGCACTCTTAAAGAGGTAACATTCATGTTCTTGAACTTACTATTGTGACTATTGGAAGAATTGTATTTGCAAATACATATGTATGTATATATTTGCAAATAATTATCATAATAGTATATATAATATATATAGGGGTGTATGTATATGAATTTGCAAATATATTTGTCTCCATATATATGTATTATCAGTTAAATAGTTATTCTTACATGAAAGTCAGAAATGTAGCCTATTTCATAAATGATTAAAATGTCCTGAGGCTGAAAATAAGTTGGGGTGGGGAGGGGAGAAGGTAGATAATCACTGTTTATAGCAGCAGTTACTTATGGAAAAGATTTTTGAAACAACTTAGGGGTTCAGTTAACACAATAAATTAAAAAAATATATATTTTTGTAGGATTTTCTGGAGACTGTGTGTCTTTACCACATAGTTAATTCTAGTTTCTCTATTACTTCTTTTCATCCAAACAAAGGAGCTTTGAGCAGAATGTAAAAGTTCTTCAAATCTTATTCAGTTAAACAGGATGAAGGTCTAGGTTACAACATAGGCTCCGTTAAAACTCAGGATGGTACATCACAGAGAGTATGTAAGGCAAATGACTTGTGTGCTGGTTATCCTCCAATTCCTTTTTCATTATTTCCTGTGGTGAATAGACAACATCTGTCCTAGAGAATTGGGGAAGAACCTTAGACCTTCTCAGTGCAAATACCCATAGCAACTGCACCTCTCCAGACAAAGAAAAAGAAATTAGCTTCTTATTCCTAAATAATACTTGCAATGAGGACATGGTAGTCAGGGTGCATGGACTTGGGTGGAAATCTAAGGCACAACTGTCAATGTGACAATGCTATGAAAACTGGAAACAACTGGGACACAGGCATACAAGACACACACAAAACTTTTTTCCTCTGTCTTTCTTGGCACTTTCCTGATTTCAGCAATTTTCTCCAACCCTCAAAGGAGCAGTGCTCCAACACAATATGTTAGTGTATTTACTAGAAGAGAAGAGCAATTGCTGTGATAACACTTAGCAACTGTGCAGCTTTTTTCTAGGTGTCTGTCAAACTTATGTAAGGATAAATGCCAGTTATGACCATGGAAATGACTGCACAAATAAAGTGACAATGTTAGTATGATACAAGAATGCTGCTGTCTGGGCTGGGACTGCAGAGACTACTACCTGCCTAACAAGAGTTGAACATTTCTGGAAGCTGGAACATGCTCATGCCGAGCAAAGTGTTCACGCTGCTAGTAGGCAATACTGTTTTTCTCTTCAAGCAACTTTTTTTTTTTTTTGTATGATAGCATATTCTCAGTTATAACTATTAGATGCTAGAATGCATTATTTTTATGTGCTAAAATTACAATCTGAATATGTCATGTGCTGTGTGAAGTACAATCAAGCAAAACTATTTCTGCGCACTGGAAAAACTGGAACTGTAAAAAAAAAAAAAAACTGGAAAAACTGTATGAACATGTGGAGCAGGTCCCTGCTGCTGTGTCCTGTTCTTCTCTAAGTCCAGAATGTGATTTCAGCTTCAGAACTTAGAAATTTGCTTGCAAATGATCATTCACTTATGTTACTACACAAACACACATACATGCACTTGAAAATATGCAGCATGACCTTCAAAAAAGATATGAAGAGCATGTGACAAGGTCTGACTTGCCTTTTAAATCCATATCTAAAGTTTTTCTCATTGTCAGATACTCCAGGAGCAGAGATAATACTTCTGAAGTTCAGAAAAAATGTAGAAAAGCACATTCCTGTATCCTGTCTTGGGGAAAAAAAAAATGGCATTATCTTTCTAAAATGGCTAGTACCTGTGCTGAATACAATTGATCATTGCAAATAGTCTCTTCCTGTTTGGTATTTTTTTATTTCCCTCTCAAAAATTCGTTCTGTATTTTGTTCAAATAACCAACAGTTTAATAAAAATGTAACAAGTATGTGTGCAGGTTTGGTTTCTCCATTTTAGCTATCTGCATATATATATATATATACACATATATATATAAAACATATATATATATATAAATAAATTAACAAATGCAGAGATAAGATGAAAGAGAAGTCACAACTTTCCTTGTGTATTTCATAGGCAGCAGAGATGTCTAACACGGTAAGCTGAAATTTTAATTATATCGTATTGCTTGAATAGGTGATTTTTTTGCCCCACTGTCAGAAAGTCACTGTACAGGAACACTATGACTTATTACTTTATAAATAGAAGACTCTTGAACTCTGGTTTATAGGCTGCAGCATATAATCTATTCTAAGAAGGGCAACTGTTCTGATCCCAGTAAATATAGCTTTAAAAAAGGGTTGAAAACCCAGATGACTCAGGAGATTAGTAATAGACTGTACAGTCTTTTTCACTTCTAAGTCATTAGTTCAAGTGCAGCTATGGCTGGCAGGGTTTGAATCACTATTCTTTGATGGCAGTTAGACAGTGTGTATGAAGATAATTCTGTTCTTTTTTTTTCTTCTTTTTCTGTTTCACAGAACATCTGTGTTACAAAATCTTCTTTATTAAGCAAAATCCAACAGGAGCCCAGTAAACTAAATGGGTGCTCTGTTTCAATCCCTGACTGTGGGTTGGGAAACAAGCTTTCTTAGTTTATTATGAGATTTTCACGCTGAATCTCTGTGTTGAAGGCAGCAGCATGTGGGTGCAAAGGAGACAAATGTAGGCAAATCTTTCTTCCCTCGTTTCCTGACTATAAAATGTGGATAATGCTCTCTTTGTCTCCATTATTTGAATTTCCTATTCCTTTACAGCTTTAACTCATCAGGGCAGAGAACACTTTTCTTAACAGTGTAAATGGATCAGAGTAGGGAATGCTTGTCCATATTTAAAATGTGCAATTTTTATCTATAATGGCTTTTTGTCCATATTCTTCTATAACGCAAATAATCTTTAAAGAACAGTATAGATAATATTCTAAATAAATGTATGTAAGTCTCTAAGTGAATCTGTGAAAGGAAATAAGTCACATGGCTAGATACTTACTTTGCACAAATCTGTCTTAGCTCTATGTACTTAATTTTTAAATTTCTGAAGGAAGAGAAAAAGGTTATTTTTTTCCAACTCCGCTGTTTTTTCTTAGATCTGTTGTGTCAGTGCATATTTGTACGTACACATGCCTGTATCTGCCTGTCTCTAATATTTAAATAACAGAGCCAAAGAGTCAAATTTTTGGATTTTAAAAATCTGTCTGCCTGAAGACCTTTTTGGTATTATCTATGGTGCCTACTTTATGAATACATAGAAGAAATCAGGCATGGTGGATCTCATAATTTTTCTGAATATAGATTTTTAAAAGTATTTATACATATACGTGAAAATAATAATAATAAAAAGTCTTCTAACACAGGTTGTGGAAATATTTTCAGAAAAAAAAAAAGAACAGGAAGAGAGCAAAACAGAAAATATGTCAATCAATTGCCCGACAATAAATGAAAGATTTAGGTAAAGACAGAGGCTAGATGAACAGTCACTACAGTAGGTAAGAAAGAGCAACCATCACTCTTTATTTAAGCTGACTATAGCAAGCCATTTACAAATTTCTTTATGAAAAACAGCAGCCACCATCAGAAGCATAGACACACATCACTGTCCAAAATAAAGATATCTGGTAGTTAGACTTTGCTGATTTTTTTTTTTTTTTTCCTGAGTAGCAAGGTAGTGGTATGTGTGTGAGAAACAGAGAAAAAGTATAACTGGAAAAAAAAAAAAAAAAAAAAAAAAAAAAAAAAAAAACAGAAGGAAAGCCAAATAGTTCCTAAATGGGCTGAGAATATGACTGAAGAAAATTTAGAGACAGACTGAGATTTCTGGAAAAGTTTTTAAAAGATGTGGCAGGGAAAGGCAATTGCTGTTTCACTTCCTGGCATTCAGGACTTTGAGGTTTCATGCATTGTATCTTCTTCTTTCATCTTTTATTCCTCTTTAAATAAGCAAATTATGGACAAAATCTTGTGTTTTTGTGCCAAAGAGTACAATGTTTATTTGTCTGTAACTTTGAGGAAAAGCTGTGTTTCCTAAGATTCAAAAGATGTGCAGCTTTATTCCTGCATTGGACATAGATTTAAGGCACAGGAAGGAATATTGACAAATTTTTTTTTGGCCAAGAAAAACTTCTTAGTGAAAGGGCCTGGCTACTGAATGATTGAATTTTTCGATTCTGACAGAGCTGTGAAGTAAAGTCATCAAGTGCTATGCGAGGATGTTAAAACTTCCTTCTTCATAATGACATCACACACAGAAAGATAAATCAAATGATTTCTGACTTTGTCACAGAAAGCAAAAAGAAACACAGTTCTCTAAAAAATCCTCATTTCAGACTCAAACTCTTGGAGAAATAAGATGGAGAGCTGGAGATATTATCTTCATACAAGTAAATGGAGAAAAAACTGCACTGTTACACTGACATCCTTTGAATAAAAAACAAGGAGAAAAACACCAATTTTAAAGTGAACTCATTTCATTTGAGTAGAATAACAATAAATGACTTTAGGCTCACTAAATCTATTGTTCGCTTTTGTGGACCGACCTTCAGGTTTTCCAGATTTACTCTGGACTCCTTAAAATTATTCTATAGGAAAAAAATAAAAATAAAAAAAGAGAAAAAATAAAGGAAAAATAGTGAATATCCTCTAGAACAGCTGCTTAAAGACATAGATAGATAGATAGATAGATAGATAGATAGATAGATAGATAGATAGATAGATAGATAGATAGATAGATAAAAAGTAGGGTATATTTTCCAATTAAGGATAACTAGTAGTAAGGAAATTTGGCCAAAAAGTGTGTCTTATAGAGTTTTTGAAAAATATCAGGACAAGGATCAGTGAGAGTGAAAAATGTACCACAGAAAAAAACTGCCATTAGAGCTTTCCCTTGCCCTCTCCTAGAAATTCAAGGTTGGACTTCAGGTTTTATTGACCCTTTGCCACTCACTAGAACAAAAACAAGATATCCTGCACAGCTGCTGATGCGTGAATCTGGTACAACGCCTAAGCTAAATGAAAGGTAAAATCCTGTCTATGCTGAATATATGAATAAAAAAAAGAATCCTACCGAACAAATCTATATCCTTATTGGAATATGATCATAAGATCTAGATAGCCACTGGTCTGGGATTCCACAGAATTCTAGATTCCATGGTTTGAAAAGGGTACTAAAAAGACCAACAGGTTTAGAAGACAACAGAGGGAATGTAGGAAGACAAAGATTAATATAATCATGCGAACCTATAATAATATACAGCAATGTGAATTTGCTGCTGCTTCAAACAAAGCTGCAAATAATGTGAACCTTTACTAACCGTTTCCATGGAGGAAATATGTTTTGTGTTAACAAGAGTGTTTAATAGGCAGTCGAGGTAAAGATAAGCTTTCCTCAGAAATGAGTCCGTAGGCACAAATCTGCTAATAAGCATGATGAGCAGTGACTTTGAAATACTCCTCATCTTCTCTATTATTTTACTACAGTGCTTGAGAAGAATATCTAGAGGGAGGGATCCAGCTGACCTACTGCCTATTATTTATTTATTGGGTTAATTTTGCAATAGCATTTGGTTAGAACTTTACTCCATAGCCTGAAAAAAGTAGCCCATTATCTTTGTAATAGACTGGGGGGAATATGCTCAGTGAAAAAGCTTTATGTTACTGTATTTACCTCAAGACTCCAGGGCTCCTCCAGGCAACAGCGCCTAAGCAGTTCAGAATAAAATTCAGATGACATCAACAGAACCCCATGTGCACCTAGGAAAAACTGTTATCTGCTGTCCTATTTCTGTCAAGCATTGCACAACTAATGGGAAGGCATATTTGATATATTTGCTTTTCCTAGTGATTGAATTAAATTCCCAGCTTTTCTTTTCTTTCTTTTTTTTTATTATTTTTTTTTTTATTCTTTAGGGGCGTAAAACATATTTCATCAGTTCAGCTAAGCATCTTACCTAATTTAAGCTTGATATTTCTGTGTGTGCCTTCACTGTGGTCTAAATCACCAGCAAGACCTTCCTCCCCCAGCCCGGCAATGCTCCCTGCTGTGTGTGCACCTTTGTTTTGCTGCAACACGAGCACACATTCTGCATAAGAACTGGATATTTTCGAGGGTGAAGCAGTCACGATGGGGCTCAGTCTGCTCTCCAACACGTTGATTTTGCCCAGGGTTCAATGGCAGTAGCTCCTGATTTACGTCACCATTATGGAGAGGAGCATTTGACACTGTGCTCCAGCAGCATTGCCAAGGTGTCACAGAAACTATGCTAATGGAAAACTGCTTCAGTTATAAATATTTTGCAAAATATCTACTAGAGATTTATGCTCAGCCTTGCTCCCGTGCATTTCTAGCAATCTATAGTAATACTACTTTCACAGAGACAGAGAGTGAATTCTTTATTGCCATTAGTAAGCACTCATCGTGTATTCAGGAACATTCCTGTGATTAACAGCTCACCCGAGGAATGGAGGGGGCTATATTCTCAGTCCTTCTTCAAAACACATATAGTAAAGACACACACAATTTCAGTAATGAGGATGATGCTACCAGTGAAATGCTTTCTGGCAGTGTCTTAGACCTTTGAAATAGCCCATGCACCAAAAGCACAAATGAAAAAATAAGGGAGTGCTATTAAATTTGTTTTCTTCAGGAGCACTTGTACTTAAACGTGATGGAGAGAAGGGATGTGCAGAGGTGATGGTATCAGCTACAGGTGGGAGAGAATCCTTAAGGAGAAGAATCTTTTTTTCTCTGTTAATCTGCCTGAAGCTCCTAGGCTTTGAACTTGTGTGCATCTTGATTTTCATTTAACTAAATAATAAGAATTAAAAAAAAAAAGCTGTACATAACTGAAGAAATATAATTTTGCTATGACATTGCTTGCTTATTGTCTAGTAAGTGGCAATCCTGTCTTTCTGTTCATAGTGTTATGAGTGTTTCCCTGATTCATCATGCGGCTTCATTTGAAAGACATACTGTCAAAATCAGTCCTGTTTCTGTTTAAAAAGAGTGTGAGGGGAGCAACAAGAACATGCAAGAAGAAGTATCTGAGTAGATAATTTCCCCTCTTGCTGTTTGTCTGATTCCCCTGTTCAAACTGCTCAGGTTTTTTGGGCAGTAGCTGTTTCTCCTTTGTGCTTACAGACACCTGGCACAATTCAATTTCTATCTTGGTTAGACATTTAAAGCAGCACTGTAGCACAAATTAAAAATAAATTCTCACCAAAAAATGACAAGTTTCTCATTTGACAGTGTTCTTTAAGCTTTAGTACTGTAAACAATTTTTTTAGAGACCAGTGAAGGGCATCCTCTTAGTGCTGTTTAGCAGAACAAAATAAGATGTTGGTAGTTACATCTACCATCTTTCCATTTGGTGTTTAAAATATTTTTTTCAATATCTGCCTTTTCAAAATTTATTTAAGGGAATCGTATTTTTCTTACACATAGTTTCATCTGGATAGGCTATGTTAATTTCAAACAAAATTGGATATTTGGGAGTAACTCCAACAACTCTATCTCGCTTACCCTAAAGATAAATTTAACATTGTTTGTTTTACAGTGATGAATCTTAACTTCATTTACTGTGAAAAAGTTGTCATTTCATAGAAGATTTTTTTATTTCAGTAACATGTAAAATGATATGCATATGCAGTGCATATGTAAGTTAGACACATCTATAAATGCTTTTCAGATTTATAGCAACATGAACTATCTGAAGCTAAACCATACCAAGACGATTATCTCTAATGACTCTAGTGGACATTGGAAGACAATGAGAGGAAGTGTATTGATAAAATCAAACACAAGACACAAATTTCCAGAATTCTGGAAGATGACAGGATTTATATAAGTTGAACTATTATTGTCATAGCTATATTTAATTTCGCTTCTTTCCTAAAACTATCTAGATGTTCATACAAACTCCTTTTTTATGATTTTTTTACATCTGGGGAAAAATGCAATTTATAATAATAAAAAATCTGTCTTGTTTTATGTTTGCTTTCCTTTACAGACAAAGAGGAAAACATTTGCAACTTAATGTTGAGATTAATTAGCTTACATTACAGTATTGATTTTACATTAAAGAAGATAAATGTTAAGACATTGACAGTGGATTGCACTTATTAAGAATGTCACTTTTGAGTTGAAAAGACGCGGCACTCTAGACAACCTTTTCTGTAGTTTCAGTATGTAAATTAGTTGCTATTACACCAGGCAGAATTGTTTAGCCAGGTCTGCAGAGCTAGCACTGGTGTCTTGATGCTAAAGGTCCAGGTCAAAACGTGAGTCTGGACTAATAAACTAAGGGGTTAATTTAATGTGTGAATCACTTCAAATCACACTTCCTCATTTTAACAGAAAATCTATCATGGGGGAAAGCATGTAGGCATTTTTATGAGACACAGCATAACCTTTCCCTAGACCTCGTGAACTTGCTGCCACTGGTGACCACAAATAGAATTTCGACTTGGTTTCTTTCTGATGTTTATAGAAACAAGTAATACAAAAGGCTGTTGATCTAATAATGTAGATTAATCGAATTCCTCTAATTTTAAGGTGATCTTTGCTCTCATTGGTAAGTGGAAGTATTCCGAGTAGGTGCAACTGGAATGAAAGGCATTATTTGTACTATTTGTGCATGTTCATTTCTGTATGAGAAATCTGTACTTTTTTTTTTTTTTTTTTAAGTGGGATTACTTTTACTGACCTAGAAATGCTTAGTGGCTCTTTTTTGCAAAGTCTTATTTTACACAAGATTAGGCTTGCCTAACAAATGATCAGATCTGGCAATAGACTTAAGTTGCTATTGCCAAATGCTAGTGGTACCAATATTGCTCATGTACCTCCCTGATATGAGAAAGTCATCACTTGAAAGAAGGGTGCAAAAATATACATCAACATCTTTTGGGGAAATGGGCAGTGTAAATTGAGAGTGGGACATATGATAAGACATATGTTTAAGATTCCTCTTTCTGAAAGTGAACACTACAGAAACACAGAAAAGGCTTTTAGATCCTGAAGCTGCATATTGTTAGGAATAATAATAATAATAATAATAATAATAATAATAATAATAATAATAATAAAGGATAATCTTTAAAACAAATAAGTTAGGATGTGCTGACTGATGTATACGAAAATAAAAAAGGGAATGATAAAAATCTGCCTTTGGCCTGCCTATGTTCTACCCAAGTTCTTTCCCTCTAGTCATGCTTTCCAGTCCAAGAGCTTCATGCTGCAAAAAATCTCTTAAGTAAACCTTCCTTCTGTCCACTTTGGTGCACAGTGGGTTTTACTATCCTTATTTTACTCTAAGTCCTTTTCACTTTCACTTCTTTCTCCTCCTCCTGCCTCACTCCTCCACCTGAAAAGATGAAGTTTTTACTTTCCTTCAGAAATTTCCATTCATTTTCCAACCAATGAGCAGCAGCTAGCGCCATGGCAAACAAATATCTATTTTCCAAACATATCGCACAGGAAAGCAAGTGGAAAGCAAGAATATATTTTATACTTTTTTTGTCACACAAGTTCCAAGAGTTTATTCAGTACAGCCAAGGTGCAAGCTAGTCAGGAGCTCAGTTTCCAAACCTGATTAGTCACGACAGGGGTTTAAAGGGACATTCAGAGAATCTTCAACTTTTTTTTTTTTTTCCCTCTGGCCTGGTAGAACACAAAGTAAGAAGGTCTGTAGAGGCCTTCAGTTGAGTTTATGTATGTCATTTTCACAGGCTGCTGAAGTTTGTCGGAGCTTAAAAATACCAGTGGGAATTGGACAAAAAAATATATATGAAATCACTTATTCACATAAACGATGTTAAAAACAATAAAAGATTTTAAATATATGGTTCAGATAGTAAGCAACAGCAGAGCAACAATAGCTCTAACAATTTTATCTTTTAGTTTTCATGCCTAGTAAGCAAAAATCATGTCCCTCTTTAGGAGGTTACTTAAGACTCTTTTCCTTCAGAAGCTACAACACCATCGTACCTTAGGTGCAATCCTTCTAGGTGTGGTGAGAAAACATAAACACTTCTTCCACGCAGTTCAGCTCTTGCCATCTGTTTTTCTTGAAGAGGCATCTTCTGACAAAGAGAATGACTTATATGCTAGGAGGAGTGTAGAGAATATCATTGCCCTACATCCTATTTAAAGATAAAATCAGGCTTGTTTGAACACCCACACCCCCATCCACTCTGCAGAACCAGGTTCAAATACACTGTTACTTAAAAAAAAAAAAAAAAAAAAAAAAAGAGAGAGAGAGAAAGAAAAGGAAAAAAAGTCTGCACTCTCACTTCTCTGTGTCCCACACAGATTTTTTCTCCAAAATAGGACAAGCAAAAAGAAGGAAAGAAGAAACAAATACTTCTATACAAAATTAGAGATACTGTGGCCTTGGAACACACACTTTTACAGGGCATACCATATTTCCTGCTCATTCCCTTTTCCTCCATTTCACCTCTCTGGTGTATTGTGATCAAACGCAGGTATTCTGAGGCAAAAATAACCATTAAAAGGCTTCTCATTCTGGGCTGGCCTGTGCGTGCTTCACAAAGCACTTTTTAAAAAAATGTTCTTGTTCTATCCTTGTGAAATGTAGCAGTATATTCATGCTGTTATATCTGAACAGCTATAAGAAGTCAGTGGAAAAGCTAAGATTATAACAAAACTATCTAATTCCTGATCTTAGATTCAAACAGTTGCACATTAGCTCTTCTTTCTACTCTGAACTGTACCAGAATCGCAAATATATTCTTATTATGAACAAAAAGAGGTAACCAGATTGAAAGAAAATAAATGGTGGATGATTGAGACAGTTACATACATGCACCTGGGCTCCTGTGCATGCACACACTCACATTTTTTTTTTTTGTATGTATGTGTTTGATATTTAACAGGTGGAACTGTACATATACGTATTTAGCAAACAGGAATAGACTCTAAATGGAAAATTAGTGGAGAAGGAAACTGGAATTTTACAATGGGAAAGAAATAGGTCAGCTCTTCTGAGATTACCTACTGTACTGACAACTGGCTGAGCTTGTACTTGTGTTAGATGTATAGGCAATAGTGATTTATTGGTCTTTCTTTAACTAATGTCTATTGCATGACATTTTAGAAGTAGACACTTTATAATGGCGCAAAAATTGGAATTTCCACTTATTTATTTGTTTTTATGGAATGTATTTCCATTAAGGAAATGAAGATAACATTAAATTAACATTCCAATTAAAAGCAAAAGGAAAGCTGCTAAGTAGCTCCAAATAGGATAAAGGAATAGCTGTCAGAAGGAAAGCTGTGCTGAGCAACTGATGTTACCTAAAAGTTTATATCATGTCAGAAAAAAAAAAAAAAAGGAATTAAAGGAAATTCAATTCCAAGTGTGTTTGTTTTAAGAGCTAATTCCACAGAGGCAAAAGAATATGGAATATTAAAGGTTAATGCATTACTCTTACAAATTTGAATTTAGTCTTGTTTAGACTTTGAAATAAGTACCTTCCAATCTTCTTTTATAATCTGTTTTTCATGTAATGGTTGTCATGTACATTTCTTCATTGCTACCTGTATGGCCTCCACTCAATGAATTCTAATATTTGGTGGTTAATTTATAATGTGATCTGTACTGTCTTCTTATTGTTTGCACTCACATCTATCTCAGTATTAACAGATAATTTAAACAGCATTTGTTTATGATTTTATGCTATGGCTTTAGTAAATAGATTGAATCAGGAATAAGATCAGGAATATATATGTTACTTAAACTACTCTATGAAGGTCTACTTTCACGTAGCTTTTGACATTCTTATCCTTCTTAGTCAGCTTAGTGATGAATTTGTCTATGAATATTTGAAGAAAAATATTGGACGGAAGAAGCTAGAGGATTTTGAAGAGGCTAAGCATATTCTGCTTATACATAGCTGCCAGTAGGAGTGGTGATCTCATCAAAGGTTATAAAATTTTATCTGAAGAGACTGATTATCCATAAAAATCCTGTGCTGGATCAAGCCTGTTTAAATTCCAGCACCAACTCTGAATGCTGCAATGTGTCTGCAGAGGGGAGATATGTGCACCTCTTTCTCTTCCAAAAACCAGGATAAGTGGACATCCAATGCCAGGTAGACTCTCTCATAAGTGTGGTGAAAGGCAGGAAGGTGAGAAGAAGGGCTTTATCAGAGCAGCTACAAAAACCCTCGTCCTGCCTCCTCTGGACTCCAGGCACTCACTCTGGCTGAGTGTAGGTGCTTCTGTCATGGTCAAAAAGTGAGGCTCAGGATCTGCATCGGGAGGACCGAGCTGCCTCTTCCACATCTTCTGCCCCAGCCTTCACATGACAGAATGCTTAAAGTTGGAAGGGACCTCATCTTAGGAATAAATTTGTTGACTTAGCTACATTCATTCTGGGTCTTTGCTGACTGTTGTTAATTATGCCATTTTTAAAAATTCCTTCCTCAATACGTTTTAAACCAACTTTTCAAGATTTTGTCCAAAGGAAAGCCAGGAAATAAACACACACACAAAAAAAGTCTTTCTGATCGCATCTGCCAAAACTGGTGCTGTCTCACTCTGCTTCCCACAGAGAGCTTTGCAGAGCCCTAAATATGCTAAGTCATTCCTGGGTCAGTTTCTTCTCTTTCCCTGTGGATCACCTTTCTTATTCTATAGTCTCTTCAGCATTCTCAGTAAGGCTTTTTTATTTTTCTGATTATGGTCCTTTAGATTTTAAAAATTAAAAAGTTCATAAACGACCCTTTTTTTTTTAATGTAACATTCCATTTTTCCCTTTTTCTACTCAATATCACCTTCCCACCTCAGTTTTCACAAGATGCACTAATATCCTTTCCTTGTAAAGACTTCAGTTATCATTGTCATATGTACTTACCACATATGCAATGACATTTATCTTTATCATTAATGTCATATACAATCTTCATTTCTGAAAGTGATTTTATGGTTTTAAATTCACATATACATACTGTACTTTAACATCTCTCATTCTTTAAAGAGTCATGGTTCTTTATTTACACTGATTGACTATAGGTCAGTAGGCTATATTAGATTTTTCCTACAGAGGACTGTGGCATAGTGTGTCTTTTGAAGCTAATTGATTTAAGTACCAAACACCAAATTTTTATCAGCAGTTATGGTGGTGACACCCATTATTTTTCTGGCTGTAACAATATGGTGTGCAATTTTGCATGCCATGTCATACTCACCCAGAATAACTGGAAGTGACAACTTGCCTGGCCTCAAAGAGATTATTCTATCTCTCAGTAAAGTGGAAAATAACATGTGTCACCCAGTGACAAATCAGGTAACACACCAGAAATGGGCTCTGTGTTTTTTTTTGTTTTTGTTTTTGTTTTTCCCAGTTACACAGACTAAAGAGAGTGGTATTACTCACATAATATTTTAAGTATAAAAACTACACTAATTAAAAAAAAATGTAAATCAGAATATCACTTATAAAGCATGACTTTAAAAAAGTGCAATGAATTAATCTTTGCCACATATATACTAATAATTTTTTTAGGTCTCACAATTATAGGATAAACAAGAGTATACAGAAAGAGAAGGATATAGATGCTGACTGGGGAGGAAATGCAGAAAAACAACTCAGAAATAAAATTTTAAATGAATTTATCTTACAAATACAGGAGTGCAAGAACAAAGGCTCTACTTTCCTTTATTATTTAAATAATGTACTATATTCTGAATCATGGTTCAATTTAAAGCACCCAAAGTCCTTTACAAGTTTACATAACAGATCATTCATTAATCAATTACTAAAGCAAAGCGATTTCTAGTGTGAAAATCAGTGCTTATTTGATAAAATGGAATATTTTATTGCAGCTAATGGTAATAGATAAGATATGATCAATTGAAAATGCAGTAAAAATCAGTAAAGCTGACAGTAGAACAGTGTATGAAATTTCACAGACTTTTGGGTCTCATAGTATTTTGACTTCTGTTTATAAACTATATTTATTTGCACATCTACTAATATTAAAAATACATTGAGACCATCAGAAATGAATATTGTGCTTTATTCATGGTTTATCTGCTTGTATTAGGGCTCTAAACTTTCAAATTACACTCTCAGGTATTCTCTGTCTATGCTTTACCTGATCACAAATATTTTGCACTCCCACATTTAACCACTCTGAAAGAATTGTACTGTCTGACAGGACTTCTTGTAAATTATATACATCTATTTAATTTACCATTGCTGTAATGTTTAGGTTTGACTTATTCCATTCTCCATGAACCGGTGTGCTGCAGTCCAGCTTTGAGCTGATTCCCATTTTCTAGTAATTATCAATTGTTAGGGATCTATGAAAGAAATAGTGAGCTTGTATGAGTGTGTGTGTGTGTGAGAGAGAGAGAGAGAGAACAAGGCATTGTTGACCTATACAGGTGCTATTAAACAGATGCAACAACACCCGGAATAATCAGAAAAGTTAGAGACAAGACACTCAAAATGTTTAGAACATCGCACTTAAAAAGATACAAATATACATACAACTACATTTCAGAAGCAAATGACTTATCATTCGTGCAACTGAGAACCATCCCCCACCAATACAAAATTCCAAGAAGTTCCTCTGTTAATCTTCCATGTGATTAGATGACCTTCAGCTCAGCAAATGACCCTTTCCTGAAGAGTCTTTGCTTTTATATTGGAGAAAGTTAGAAAAAGATTTTAAATAAAGTATAGTAAGGACTATGAATCTAGCTGACAGCTGAAGAGCACACAGCGGCATCAAGCAACTACTTAGACACCACAGAGGATATGTAGGCTAGTGATATTTCTGTTGCGGAAGAAATATATATGTCCTATAAAGCATTCCTTAAGAGCTCTAATATTATACAGATGCAAGACAAAGAGTACCATCAAATGAATATGAGGGAACTGGCGCTGCCCATGTAACGTGGATTATTGTTTCTGCACAAGAGAATTAAAGGCAAGAAAAAGTTCTAGGTCCTTCTTTTTGAAGGTTGCCTGAAGTTCATACCTCAGGAAATGGGAGAGGAAAGCAAGCAATCATTGCTTGCTCAGTTCCCTCGTGGCATCATTTGTGCCCACGTGAAACAGTACCAGGGGTTGATAGTCAGACTCCTGGGAGCCTTTCTGTAACATCCTTTATTTGGGCCCCTGGCAAGCAGCAGACCTCTCTGGATAAGCGGTCTGGTCTATATATCGGTACCTCCATGCCCTGTAGCATGGAGTCACCCATGACGATCACCCTCCGCTTCTTCTGGGTGCTCCTTTTCTCCTTATAGTGGAAGCAGCCTCAGGGCTGCCTCTCTGTAGACAGCCCCCTAGATGGGCCTTGGTTCATTACCTCATCTATCTGACCTCCAAGTTCCAGGGCCTCATACCTGTTGGATGTGGTCACTGGTGGAGGTGAGGCGAATCGTGGAAGGGTTCTCCTGTCAAAAGAAAGAAAGAAGAAAATCTTTGCTTTGGTAGTCTCAGACCTTCTCCTCTCTCATCTTGAACTAAATACTTCTGATATTTTGGCCGGATGAGACAAACGGAAAGTATAAATTTGGAGGCACAAACTTTGTTATGTTATCGTGACATTCTTTTCTAAGATGTAGATTAGCATGCTTAAAAGGAACAAAGGATGGTGCTTCTTTTTGTTTGATTGGTTAGTTTGACATGATTTTGCATGTAGAAAATTATAACAATCTAGTCTTTCAGAAGAACAAATCTTAGAAATAGTTAATCCAGTATTTCAGGAAAAAAAATGGTGTATCTTTTCTGAGGCTTTGCCTATACATATTTCCTCTGAGCTGGTCTATGAAAATTTTAGCCATTGCAAATGGCACTATAAATTTGAACCAAGCTAAAGAAAGTGTGGCCATTCTGTCAGATCCCCAAAAGTAATCCTACTAATGCCTCAGATTACAAATACAGTATATTTATTTTGCTATGAGCATTTGTAGTCACCATCCCAGAGAAAATTCAATGGATGACTAGCTAAGCACTTACATTGTTCTTACAGTAGTGAGGTTCACTGCAGAGATCTGCCTTCTGACAATAAAACATGGTCTTCAATTACTTTTCCAGTTCCTTTTCTCATTTTTCTGACATGCTTATAAATTAGAAGTTAACTCAATACAGCTAGAGCCCAGTTCTTATTATGTCCCATTTAAACTCTTTTTTGGAAAAACAGAGATGCTTTAGAAGGATATGAACAACTGTAAGAGCAATGTAAACTGTTCTGGGCTGCTTTTATTGCATGGTATTTGCATGCATGTTTTCCTACCTGTTTCTTTTCCAGGGCTGCTTTCTATCTAAATTGGAAGGATGGGTGAAAAGAAAGACTGTAATGTACCACTCAGTATTAAACACTGCAAGAGGTCATCTCACACCACTCTGCGCTGAGAGCTCTGATATGGCATACTGCTTCTGAACCTCAGCTAATCCATCACCCAGTGGCAGGCTGCACACAGTTAGCATTAAAAGAGAACTTCAGCTGTCAGATTTAGATAAGAATCTATATCTGTTTGCCCATTTAATGAAGCTTTATGTATAAGCAACTACTACAAGACATAGCTGTATAGACCAATGTTATTTGTCAGTGTACAGCAGGGAATACCAGCCCAGACTGACCACATCATTAGGTGTTATTGAACTATTCCAATACGTATACAGTGGTATGTCAAAATACAGAATCACCTACTACACAAAGGAGTTCCCCCCGCCCCCCCCCCACATGAAGACTGTCTGAATACAATTCTGGTAGAGAAAGCCCAACAGAATTGGTGATGCCAGATAACTAAATTACCATTGTCAAGATCCACGAGAATTCTGAATACGAGAAATTAAGATCCTTTTCTTTTTCATTACAGCAAGCTAAATACACAATAGGCGAGCATTTTTCATCATACCAATCTGAATTATTAGCTTAGGCGGTTCATAAGAACCGAAAAACTGTGCTCTGATACAATGATTCAGAGAGATCAAAGATCTTCTGAAGAACTATCAGTGAATATATTCACTCTTTGGTGAACAAAAAAGTATATTCACTAAGAATGATGTAAATCAAAAGTGCTATAGTCTGATTATATTCCTCAGAAGTTCCTCAGGATGGTGAAAATGTTACATAAATTGCTTGTGGTGTGAAATTTCAACTCTTTGGCAGTAAAACCTCATTAAAAATCCTCAGAGTAAAGCCCACTGAATGAAAAAATTTACATGATATCCTGATGGATTCCCAGATTTTAAATGTAGTTTGTGTCTGCCATCCTTGATCCTTGTGTTGAGTATAGTGAAATAAGGCCTGAAGCAAAATGATTTGTATAGCAATTATAGCAGTTTCCTTAGATTTGAAGATTACATATACATGTTTCTTCAAATAATATTACATCCATCCAGTATTATGGATAAAATGTCAAGTCCTGCGAGCCCATCCCAGTGGAAAAAACAAAACAAAAATTTTCAAGACTGTTCATTACTTTCATATTTGTTAAAATAGTTTCATTTTTAAAATATTTAAATACAACTTAACTGATGAAAATACCTTTTTTAAAATATCATAAAACTTAAATGATTAATTATCATGGATAAACATGATATCTAAATGATAACTAAAAAAAAAAGAAGAGTTAAAACAAGCAAACAAACAAAAGCATCACTCCAACAGCAACAATAGTAAAGGCGCTTTCTGCTTACTGTATTCCACACATATTTCATCCATAAGCCAGGACTGATTTCTGATTAGGGACTGGAAGGTTCTAGTAGTTCAAAGTTCTTTACCCTCTTTCTGCAGCTTAACTGCATTCTCTATGTGAGCTAAAGGAAAGTATTTCTGAACGTTTGAATACCTGTTTACTGACCTATTTACTGATCTGGAATATCTCTTAACAGAATATGATGGGATAGGACTCTTTCTTACATGCTCGCTTTCACGTGGGAGAAAATATAAATGTAAAACAAGAGTGAAGAAGTCTGTGATGGGAGCAGGGGTTATCTGAAATTATATAAAGAGCATCAGAAAGCAGGAAGAGGTTGACACTGAATTTATCGTGGAGGAAAAAAAAAAAGAATTATAGAGGAATTCTTAAGTAAAGAATTTCTCATTAAAAATACTATGAAAAAGATAAAATACAAAACACATTATTTTTAAAGCTGAAGACTCAGAGGTCTGAAGAATTCATATAAATCAAGGCATTATTCTGTATTTTTGAGGGATCTACTTAATCTCATTTCCATATTTTTTCTTAATGAACAAATTCATTTCATGTGGTTTTTTTTTCCACTGGCACTCATACAACAGCTGAGTATGAGCATGAAAATTATGAAACCTTTAACTTTAGCTTCACAAGAAGATTTTTTTTGAATTGCATTTTGAAATTGTTTAGCAACACCATTGTGTCTTATTCTCTCCCCAATATACCAATAAACAAATAGCTTCCAGTTCCAAATAACCCAGTTCTATTACAGTTTTTGTGAAAATGATGCTGAAATTGCAGCTACTAGCACAGACATTGCCATGCATGCAGTGTAACATTAAATATCATTATAAGTGTTACTAAGGAGAAAAAAAAAAAGGAAGTATGATTTAAATTCCTTGGAGCTGCAATCACTTCATGAAAATCATGATATGTATAGCTAAAGTGGAAAACAATTGTCACAAAGCCCAATATTTCATAAGTCTATGTTTATATGAGGCTATCAGTCTAGGTGGATGTATTAGAGAAGACACTGACGCTGCAGAACAAAGGTAAACAAAGTCTTAGGAGGTCTGTACCTAAAAATAATAGCACACCTGAGTCTCAGTCCATGATACAACAGTTTTCATAGACTGACTCTACTAAAAACAATAATAAAGGAAAGCCTTTAGATCTGTTTTACATCTCAAAGAAGCTATGCTTCAACCTGATAAATAAACTATACACATTGGATATTGAACTACAATAAAGTTGAAAGTTTTTTGTTGCTATTCTTGTTTGGCAGAAGAGTGACCCTGTCTTTGTCAAGTGACTCCTGACTTTACCATATGAAGAGACTATGAAATCAATATTATTGATAATTTAAGAGTATGTAAAAAATTTTATTGCTAGCAAGGGCTAATTTGGTAGCAGATTAAACACTAAAAAGCTTTACGCTGGTAAGGCATGCATTTAGTGACATCACCTGCTTATATCTACAAATAAGGTGGGGAAGTCTCAACTCTTAGTCCTAAAATGGACTCTTTCCCATCTTACTTATTGCCGTCTTCCATTTTTTTTTTTTTCTGGGAGTAATACTTTTAACTTCACTATGTTTCCCTTTAGCCTTGGAATTACTACCTAGAGCTCACTCAACAGTTCTCGTCGTTTTGTTTCTGCTTTTCTTTTGTTGTATGGGAAAGCTTGGTTTCCTGTACTCTGCAGAAATGTGTTTTGTACAGAGCAAAGAGAATGCAACTCTATCTGTAGATCCTCATTCCTAGAAGAATCTTAGGCTATCCTCCTTGCTGCGTCTCTTTTATTATCATCAGCTACCTAGCCCACAGCTCTGCCTGTCTGTCAGTGCAACCTCCTACATCATCCCAACTCTGCTCCTTATACCATTTCCTTTTCTAGGAGTCACTGAAACAGACAGCAAGCTCTTTCCCTGAGTGTTGAACTGCAAGGCAGCTCTATCTTGCCTCATCTCATACAAGCGAGGTCTCATGTCTAGTATGAGAGTCAGGTGGTAGATATCTTCAATTTCCCTGATACATACAGACTTCTTTGCAGTTCACTGCCCATGCCAAAGACCTTTCAGTGTCAGTATATTTAAATATACTTTCTGGTCCTGCTACTGCTAGCTCTGCTGGCCTTTACATTGCTCTGGGGTTTGGTTCATGAACAGCAATACAGATAACTTCTGGCCTCTCTTCTCTCTTTTGGTTTTAAATAATTCACACACCTACTCTTTCACCCTTTCTTGAATTATATACTGGCAGTGTGCCTAGCAATTCTTAGGAATCTCTCTACTGCTTTTGCAAGACTTGGGGTGTTTTTCTGCTTCTTGTCACCAAAACCAGAAATCGTAATGGGTTTGAGTTTTATCAACAATCAGAAAAAAAACATAGTCACAATCAACATTTTGAGTACAGACACACAGAATTTTCTGCTGCCAATTTTGATATTAACACCCAAGGAAAGCATACTCTTTTGTTTTTGTAACCACTAATTACACATTGAAAGTTTTCAGAAAATTTTACTTTACATAAATGGTTTTTTGATTTAAGTGTCACTTTTTAACAAATGTTCTAAAAAATACAAGGAACATCTTTTCTTTCTCCCATACAAACAATCAAAAAACCCACCAAGCTCAAGAAAAACTCATGGGCTTAAAATAGTTGGCTGTTCTGAAAACAAATGTGTTGATTTGTTTTGTTCTTTTTATCATCAGATGTGTTGTGTGCTATTTCTGAATAAATGGTGCCATAAGAGAAGCATATGTTGTTCTATATCATGCACTGCAGGTGCTGCAGTACAGGCTTGCATAATGTGCCACCTGAAACTCAGAGAAGCAATTTTCTTTAAAAGGCCAGATTGTGGAGCCCTAGCTCATGCTGATAAGCACTTACTGACGCAAGCAGTTCTATTAAAGCCACTCCTTTCAAGCAAGTGCTAACTTACACTAGCAACTTTTATAGGCCAACCCTTACCTTCTAGTTCATTTTAGCATTGAGTCACATATGGACTCAATCACTTTTTTAAGCTTTTACACAAATATGCATAAGACTTTATGGCTTTTATACAAATATGTATAGACTATAGAAGATTTCAGTAATTATTTAGGATTTTAAATCTCTGTTTCTAACTGGACAACTCATTAGATTATACTCCCTAAGTCACCTAAATTTTAGATCAAATAGAATTTTGTAAAAAATGTTTGAAAAGATAGCTTCTTGTAATAATGTTGATTTTTATTGATAAAGATGTCAGTAAGTATTTGCTTAGTAGATGTTAGAATAGAAGATTTATAGGTATTTGCCATATACTGGAGAGAGCAGAGCCCATGGCAGATGATGACTCTTTCTAACAGAGTATATTTGTAAGAAACTTAGAGTTGATTTTTCATCCAGGCATGTAATATGGGTTTGTATTATAAAAGATTGCACTGCTCTATGTATAGAATGAGGAACTACATATTTTTTTTTCCTGCCGTGGCCCTAGTGATAAACTGTTTTAATCTGTACAGAAGTTATTGTTGTTTACCTCCTAGTATGATCTTCTATCTTTCAGAAGCTGACTTTCTTGGGACAGAGCCCATTGCAGATTTACTTGGTGCATCACACGTTTTCTGCCGATATGAGAAAAAGAACATTCTAACAATACTATTGGGGTACTTGGCTTTGTAAATCTTCTTACACCAGCTGTGTGAACAATTGTGGATAAAACCAATACAGACTTAGACTGAATTAGTATTTTAGATCTCAATTGCCTACATTTGCAGTTGTGGAGGCTGCTACTAACAGTATAAAGGGAATGCACAAAATCAGCACCAAGATACAGTGATTATAAAGTCAAATGAGGTGAAGATGGGGGTCCAGTTGGTAGGGCCTTAGATAATACCAGCACTACAGAGGAAATAACTGCAGAATTCTTCTAGACTTCTCCAGCTTCTGATGGAAGACTGTATGCAATATAATTATTGTGAGGAAAATACTCAATAAAAATTGTGCTGCAGCCCAAGTCAAATGCATTATTTTAAACAACTCTGTATGGTTTCTTGGCTGATAATTGCAAGTCTGGTGGATTCAGCTAGCTTTTGACAAGAAAATGCAAGTGCAAGGGTTTTTTCTTTTTCTTTTTATTTTTTTTCAATGTCACAAAAGGATTGATTCACGCACTATACAGTACAATAGGGTAAAAGTATGGAGCTCTGAGATTTTGATAGGATTTTTTAGTAGAAACTTTTGTGTCAACTCTCATTTACTTCTGTCCACAGATGCTTATAAAACTACTTACATACATGCATCAATGTAAGGGTATGTGTGTGTGTGTATAAAGTATTCTGTATTTGAATATATAAATAATCTACCATATATAGATATATATACCTTATATATATACAGACACATAAATATCTATAAATATACATATATGGATACATATAATAATTATATATAAAAGTTGCAGCATTTAAGTGAACTGTGGCAATGAGCTGAGTTGAACCACAAGCAAACACTAAAATTAGTAACTGCACACTCATTGCCTAGGGCAACATTTTGCCGGTGGGTGATATGATAAAAGCAGACACATACTATTCTAATTTTCCATTCTTAATCTAAATTTTGTCCACTAAATAAAATAGGGATGTCATCATCAATATCATCTCTGCTACTATATTTTCTTCCATAGCAGATGCACCATTATTTCTCTATTTTTTGGCTTCATCTTTGTGCTTGTTATATAATTTGACTCTGTGAGCACTTTTGCATCTAACGTCTGATTTAGGTGATGCAACATCTTGAAACCTGGTGATAACAAATTTACTGTGTTCCATAGGCAGTTTGAATGTCTATGCTATGAGTTTTTATTCCCCCCCCCACACACACACTTCTAACATAGACCTTAAGATGGTTCAAATTAGAAAAAAAAAAGAAAAAAAAAGGAAAAAAAAAAGAAATTCTGTTGTATTCTCAGTACCTTACCTTCTATTTCTTAGTGTTTTCACAAAATGTCACTCTTTGAGTTTTCATTGTCTTTTGAATCCTTTTTTTATACTTCTATATTTTCTGGATCAAGCACCTCCTTTTTAAAGAGAAGTTTCATTTTTTTTTTTTTTAATGAGATTTGGGGCCAAATGCTATATTTATTCAGAATAACTTTGCACTTCTTATTTCTATATTAGAAATTCAGAGAGCTCTTGCTACTCTTGGGGAAAAAAAAAAAAATCTGTCATAATTTGAATGTAGCACTGTTGTAGGTGTGTGTTGCAGCACAGCCTGAAATCTGACTCTGATTGTCAGGGGCTGTGATTTACGGAGGGTGGACAGCTCCAATCTGCAACATACACCCAAATCTGCTTTCTGTGGAGACAAGAGTCCTTGAGGGAGATCAGTACACACCCTGATTTTGCTCTGATGTGAATTAAGACATGACCACCAATTCATTTGCATCTGAAATGCTTAAGTGCAACCAGGTTCTCCACTTCACACGTGGAAGCCACACTGACACTTTACATATAGCAAAATGGCATGTAGGGGACCCTGGGAGGCCAGAGGCAGCCAAAGATGTTAACAGTCTAAGATCTGACATGGTCCAGTTTCTCCACAAGGTACCTGAAGATTCTGGGGAGATGTAAGAACTTGGCTCTAAAGCAAGTTTGGAAGTACACATCAGTTGGTATATTAAACAAATGAAAACTGTAAACAACAGCGGTGATCTACTATGCCATATTTGTATAAAATACAGGCATACTGCTCCGTGGGCAGGAGCTGAGTAACTCCATATTTTGTCAGGTGGGGCTGAATGCAGCAGTTGACAGAACTTGGATGCAGATCCCTGCAGTAGTGAGGCTGAGTTATTCCCCATAGGCATGCAAACACACACATTTGCAACACATATCTACACATATGCTTATATACATATATATCCGCACTCATTCCCCTTCAGTTCCTCACCCACCATGAGCCTGGCTGCTGGGGTCCTCGTGTTGTGAGGCTGGTAATCCCCACTGGACAATGCAGAAAGAGGGAAAGGGTTTGGGATCTCTCCATGGGCCACGGAAATGGACCATGCAAGGGATGAGACCTCTCCTGGCACGGTGTGATGTCCTCACCATCCACAGCTTCTCTGCACTCCCACACAGGGGCAGACGTTGATTTTGTATCGTAAACCTAACAGCTTGTCCATGACAAGTTAGAAATATTCAATGTATGTTGTCTCCCTGTGCAATAATATTTAATTTAAATGCAAAGTGCTTTGTGTTTCCAGGCTCAAAATAACATTTGAAGATAGTATACTGGGAGTTCTACAATAAGGCTGCACTGCATATGACTTCACTTAGAATAGCAGAGAATGCTTGTCATCTGTATTGCAAGATGTTCTGGGATTACGATTAAATATGCTACAGAAAGGGAAGGATGACTTCTGGGATTATGATTAAATATGTTATAAAAAAGGAAGGATGACTTTCATTTGGTAGTACTGGAGTGTAATGACTTGGCTTCTGACTCTATTCATCTTTAAAAAATACATACTTTAAGAAGAATATGTCCAAATAATTAATAGCAAGCAGGCTCTATTTTGAGATTTGTTGAAGTCAGCCTACAGAGAGGAACTCATTTGAGATTGGTTGCCATAGCTCAATTAGGTTTCTGTCCTAAAATCTTAGTTGTTGTTTTGAAGATTCTGTAGTACTACTGTTATTTCACAGATTAAGACTGCATTAAAACTAACATAATAAATTCAAAGGAGCTTTCCTTCCACATACTCCTGTGTAAGTGAATGATATTTGCTATCTGACCCTTTTGCAGAAGTCAAAAGCCCACATCAAATCCAAAAAAATCCCTGAACATATGCTTCTGGTGTTAGTTATTGCACTCTGCCAGTGGCAGGAGGTTCTTTTTGGTTCTACTTAAGGACAGATCCCAGCTCAATGCAAGGCACCTAGCCCACCTCCCAGTACTCTTAAACATCATATACTTCATGTCTTTATGCTTCCTCTGAGCTTATTTATGTTAATAGAGGACTTGTGCTCAGTTCCCCTCCCTGAAGACGTATTTGCAAATGCACATTCCCCACAGCCTTCTCCCTTTCCTCCAACACTTACCCAAGGAACAGCCTCTTAGTGTTGTGGAGGATTGTGTGATACATCAAAAGTTCAGTTTTTGAGAAACCTGTTTAACCTTGCAATTAAGGCAGAGTGTGTTGGTGTGCTTCTATGATTAAACAGAATCAGATCCTATGAGCATAAACACCTTCCTCTCCAAAAATGTCAGCACTCTACCCTGATTAATACTTGTTGAAATTTAAGATCCTACTGACACTACTTATCTAAAAATTCTGAGAAAACAGAGACATTCTTAGTATAGGATGTTTAGCAGATGCATAAACCAAACTGGGATTAGTATGCAAATATTCTTGCTGAACTGATTTCTGACTGAATCAACTCATTATGTAGCTTTGATACACTCTGAGCAGGTCGAGAAGAAGTCACTTGATGCTCAGAAATATTTCTCAATAGTTAACTTTTTTGACTGTAGTTTTATTTCACAATGAGGAGATAACTGTATTTTTTTTTTATTTTACTAATTGTTTGAAGAGGAATACAGATTTGCAAAGATGAATGATAAAATTAATCCTTGTAAACAATCAATCTAAACTCAGCTAAGCGTCAAATGTACAGCAACCATAATATATTATTTCAGGAGTATTCTTCCATCTCTTTTATGTACAATCATCTGGAAGGAGTTTATGGTGCATGTTCTTTTTAGGTAGAAGCCAAGACATTTACAAGAAGACAGCTATGATAAAAACAGCAGTAACTAACAAATGATTACACCGTCAGCCGATTCTCCTATAGCCCATTAAGTTTAAATGTTGAAAAAATTATAGATTTAACACAAACATCAGTTTTACACCCAGCCTTTTTAGCTACTTGTGTTAACTACACTTTCAGTTTAGCCATGGTTGTTTCTTCAGCTTGTAAAGGATATGGTTTATTTATTCTTGTCTGGAACTGATAATCATTAGTATGCATCACAGTCATATATTTCTGAGGAAATTTCATTGTACTGTGTGCCTTAAAACACATATGTTTATATATAAACATATGCAGGCAAAGCAAAGCAGGAGGGTGCTTCTGTGGTTAAAAGTCACTATGGTTGGTGTAGTCCTATTTTTGGATTCTTACTTGAAATAAAAATCTGACGGAAAAGTATATTCGAGATGGAAAATTTTAGATGTGGTTTAGTATAGCACCAAAGCTCTCAAAGGTATGTCTACATTTATTCCAATGCATAAAATGCTGTGAAAAATAGTGTGAATTCCAACAAATGCTGTAAGAGCCACAGAATTGGTTAAGAATTTGTACTAAAGTCTTGTGCTAATAACTCTGTGTATTTTTATAAGCTACTATTTTCTCAGTATCAAAGACTATTCATTAAGATACACTCCCAGACGAAATTTCTTGCATCGCAATTTAAGCTTTCATGCCTTCAGGAAAAAAAAAAAAAAACCTATCTATTGGTTCAGCTTTATTGTGACAGTGGAAATCACCTTATCAGGAGGAGTTTTGGTGTTTGTGTCCTACATATGTCTTTTCTTATATGTATCATTTGAATGTAAATATATTTCCAGCTGAGTACTGTACAAGTATATCTACCTAAACCCTTTTTCTCTTCTCTTCTTAAATGAAGACACTTTAGATTATCAATTTTATCATCTTGGCTAAACATACTATGGGTGCCAATTAAATAGTTATGAAACAGGAGTTTTTAGCTGTAGAGGTTTATTCCACCTTGTCATTTCTCACTCATAAATTACACCTCAGGTTTCTTACTAAAGTGACCCTAAATTATAACTTGTCTAAGCTACTCTGAACACAAGGCCAGAGTTTTTGGTATTTGATGCAGAAAATATCATAATAATTGTCAAAGAACCATATATGGAGAACACTGGACTTACTTTCTATATAGGGAAAGTGACATTTCTGGAAAAACTGAATAACTTTTAGGAAAATAAGAGGAAAATAGATCACTTCATTAAGAAATTACATTTATAATCATAAAGTATCTGACAGATGTAACTAGCTGGTAAACTACTGTTTGCATATTTCAGAGCCATTTTATTTTCTATTTTTATTTTTTAGCAGACCTTTGCAGCTTCAAACATTGTTGTGAGGTGGAGGAATAGAAAAGCCACTGTCTCATGCTGTATGCCATGAATGTGAGTAGTATACTACAGGCAGAACATGGATGAAGACTTCAGAGGCCAGGTAAGAAGAGTAGAAAGATATTATGAATTTATACATCTAGGGCTCTGTTCAGACCTAGCATGTATATTCTGCCAGTGCCCTCTAAACTGGTACCTTGATTTGTGGGGTGCTTTGTTACAGCAGAGCTGGATAACTTTGAATGTGATTTTTTGAGGAAGTGGGAAGTTGCATGGAAGAGCCCCCTCATCTTGAGAGCTGCATCTGAGCTCCATGTGGTGCCTGGCCAGCATTGCCATGGCGGCCCTGAGTGACAATCGGTTCCCCAGTCCATGGGCAGTACCAGCGGAGGAATAAAGTGTAGGAAATGAATAGAAAAATATAAGCAGAAGGAATCGATAAGCGAAATATGCCCTGCAAATGTTTTTGGTATTTTATATGTATGTGTATATATATATATATATATATATATATATTCAGATCATAGCTTGATGATATTTTTACAGTCTTTACTTGAAACCACCACCACCAAGAAAAAAAAAAAACTCAGCAGATGATTGTGAAAACTCGTGAATGAAGTGGTATGGGAAAGAACTTTAAAAGGGCAGATATTAAATCCATAATTAAATACTCTTAAAAGAATACTGAAGGGCAAAGCAGAACACCTCAGACGATACAATAGATTCAGCGCACAGGCTATTTCTGGACACTACTCAAGGAATGAATGATTTGCATATTTGTGAGGGAAAAAAAAATAGAAAGTCAAAGTAAAATGGTGAGCCCCAGTCTTCCATGAGTAAGGGAAAAACACTGGCTACAATTATACTCAGAAAAAAAAACACCTTTTAAAAGTGTTATCTGATCCAATTTTGAAGAAATTGAAAGGTAGTCTTTATCAGCTAACAGTAAAATGGAAAATAAAAAGGGAAAATAGAGTAGAAAGAAAGATTCCAAAATCTAGAATAATCATTGAAATACAACCAGATTCAGAAACTCCTTGGGTTGCTGAATATTAAAATATTCTATATTATGAAATAGACCTATTTCATTTTTTTTCCTTAAAAAAGGAAAAAGAGACCCTGAAAAACCCTGAAAAAGAGAATATACCCATGAATCAAGGAATACCTATAGGCATTTGATAAGAAATTTTATGTGAACAGAAATTTCTATAAGGAAACTTTAGGACCATTTTAAGCTAAATACACAAAAGCATTACTGTCAGCTTTTAAATCAAAATTGCAGGCCGGCTTCACTGCCATGGTGAGATACCAGTTGTAGTCCAGTGGCAACTACAAAGACTTGCTGACCAAAGGATCTCTGCGGTACTTGGGGTACTTGATATGTGCAAGATAGAAGGGACTAAGATATTCAGTAAGGAAATAAACTACACCAGAAAAGAAAGGAGCTAGCTAGATCAGCTCATAGACGTCTGAGAAATAACTGTGGCAGGATGCACTTGTATTTCCAGCCTTCAGATGTTCCTGTAAAAAAAACGACACAGCTCTGATGAAATCAGTGAGTTTATTTTTTGTTTCTTTTGCCTTTGGTAAAAATCAATTAGCCATAAAATATGAATAAAATTTCACAGAAATAAAAACAATTGAATAACTCTCATGGGGAAAGACTGCAAGGAAGTGATCTATCTGTACTAGATAGCTAAATTAGGATTAAATGAATTGCAATCTTGAAGTACCTGTTTTTGATAATAAATGGAGTCCAGACCACTAACAGGAAACTTCAGTGTAAATCAGGGAGCGTGAAATTGCCATTTCTCTCTGATGATTACAAAGGAAGCCTGGACGACCTATTTGGTTGCATGCCTTCTTCAGAAATTTCAGAATTTAAGCTATTATAAAGATACAAGGCATTAAGTACAAGAATAAATGATTTATTTTGTTGGAAACAACACATTGTCAAAAACACTAAGTAGCATATTCACTTCAGTAGACCAGAATTTAACAATCCCTGGGGAAAACAAAAAAAAAAAAAAAAAAACACAAAAGACAAGAACAGACTTTCATTCCATAAATATACCTAGTTATGCAAATCTGTACAAAATATACCTAGTTATGCAAATCTGTACAAAACAGAAAATTTATTACTGTTATCCAGCTTTGAATTTTCTGAAGGAAGAAATTACAGTTTTTACATAATTATTGTCCTAGTGGATAGGACATTCAAAGTATTGGGAATTCTTCAAGACTGTTTGCTTAGTAGAACTTCAGGGTTTTTATTTTATTCAGTTGCTAAGAAAAGTCTTCAGGGAGAGAAGAGATGAAAGGAAAGCCACTTATTAGATGTTTTAAGTAAAGGTCTTTAAAAAAGGAAGAATCAAAAGAGCTGAGAAATGAAGAGAGTCAAAAAATGAAGAGAAAATACTAAGAATCATAAAGAAGCAATGTTTTTCAGCTTCCTAAATTATGCGTTTTGGGGCAAACACAAAAGATTTTTGTGTGTTTGCACGAACTAGGCATAACAGGAACGTTTCCTTATTGGTGCCTTTGGGTGCTATAATGACATAAAAAGAATAATAAAGTGCACACCACATCTCTTATCATCCTTTTCCTCACTGATGTCATCCTTCTTTTTCTTCTCATTTTTGGATTGAAGAAAAAATCTGCTACTGAGTGACACCTTCTGATCTACTACGTACAAGCCTAGAGGGACTTGTTCACTCAAGCTCGCTGGTGACATAAACAGCTTGCTGCAGCTCATATATTTTTTTCCAATTCAAAAAGTGCCTGAACACCTAGTTCTCAGCTGACTTTCAACATGATGTATAAAAGTGAATAGTTTCACATGACTTTTATCCTTTATTTCATCGCATTTCAAATGGGGGACAAAAAATTCAATCTGTGTCTCTTTGCAGGATTTGCCCAGAATTTATTCTACAACCATTCCTTTCGTTATGTTAATAATGTTTTGTATTTGTGCTCACTTACAAATTGTATAAATAAAATACTTTTGTTTTGGATCTTTCTGCATAGCAAATTTAGATCATTTAAAGTAAACCACAGCAGATGAATCTCCAGGTCTGATTTCTTCAAAATCTCTATGAAAACTAAACAAATTAGTTGGAAAAAAAAAAAAAAACTGATTCAGCTCTGCCGAACTTTTGATGTAGCACCTGTTCTTGTTAAATTGAAAGTAATTTAATAGAAATGATCCAATCATTTTCCCACCTCCTGTTCACTCTTTTGTCTCTCCCCACAAAGCTACAATTCACAGGAAATATGTACTACCTACTCGTTGGAGAAGCTTTTTTTTTTTTTTTTTTTTTTTTTTTCCCTTCCCCTGTAGCCTGCAAGCCATTAAAATGCATAGTATTTGTGCTTTTTTGAACATACAAGCTGTGTCCCATTGTCAATGAACTTAAAATGTACAGTCCTTTATTTTAGTAAGAGAAATCAGATATGGGAAGGAGGTTCAGCAGTCCATTTCCACTTCTTGAAAACAAGGAGGAAGACAACAGAAGAGTATGTACAGGTGTGTTTTTTCCTGGGAAAAAAGTGCAGTTTATGAGAAAATACCTAACCTCAAATTTAACCAGTAAGTCTCAGGTTTAAAATCCTAACAACAGAGAAATTTTAAGTTTTTTATAATAATATTCCTACTTTTTGCTAAAAATCAGAGAAAATAACAAAAGAAAACCCTTTTTATCCAGTTCAGTTTATTTGTTCTGAAATCTGCAATAGCAAAACTTGCAACTTTATTATAAAGACAATACAGGAGCAAACTATTTAAAAATGTATACACATTACCATGAGGCAAACACTGGATATTTTCCAATAACAATAGCCATCTCTCATTAGTTAAACAAATACAGACAAAAGAAAAAGAAAGAGGTAGACATTTAAAAGCAAAAATGATTTTTTTCAAACTATTAAAATCTTAAAGTATTATCTTTCTTTCCTTAATAGTTAAGGTCCTATAAGGTCCTATTCTCCATATACACAAAGAAATCTCATGTGCTTGTTGCCATTTTACATTTCTTTCACTAGAAAAAGAATCCTAAACTACAGGAGAAACAAACTAAGCAATCACACATAAAATAAATATCTCTCACATTATTTTAAAGAATGACTGCTAACTTGTTAAAAGTGAAGGATTCTTTGCTTTTATACAAAATGAAAGCCAATCTACTGAAAATTCTGCAAAGAAAGCATTTTATCTTGGTCATGTACTTTCGGTCTGTCCGTAATTAAGCTATCAGAATTTCTTGGGGTAATCTGTTCTCAAGAGATTTCTTCTTAAAATCAGAAGAGAAAGATGAAAGCATTTTCAGCATGTTTAGAGATGCTGTAATGTGAAAATGCTTGTCAACAATATATATATATACATATATTTTCTAATTCAAGCAGATTTTATGCTTCTATTAAAGTGATGAGCGTTTTCCCTGGAGTGAGGTCAAGGGAACAGGGGATGAAGAAGAGATGGAAGAGAAAATATTTCCCTTTGAAAGGATGGGATGAATGGCAAAAACAAAACAAAAACCTGTCTACTTAGCAGACCAGCTAAAATTTTTGTATCTCAGGATGCTCAGGTTTGGAATGAGAATTTCCAGTTTAAACTGATAGTTAAAACTGATTTAAACTGAGAGTGCAGAGTCTAGTTGGAGGCCTGTGGTTAGCAGGGTCCCCCAGGGGTCAGTCCTTGGTCCAATCCTGTTCAGTTTATTCATCAATGACCTGGATGAAGGCACAGAGTGCTCCCTCAGCAAGTTTGCTGAAGACACGAAACTGGGAGGAGTAGCTGATACCTCAGAGGGCTGTGCTGCCATCCAGAGGGACCTGGACAGTCTGGACAACTGGGCAGTGAAAAACCTCACGCAATTCAACAAGGCCAAGTGCAAGGTCCTGCGCCTGGGGAGGAATAACCCCAGACACCAATACAGGCTGGGGACCGACCTTCTGGAGAGCAGCTCTGTGGAGAAAGACCTGGGTGTCAGGGTGGATGATAAGTTGACCATGAGGCAGCAGTGTGCCCTCGTGGCCAAGAAGGCCAATGCGATCCTGGGCTGCATTAAGAAGAGCATCTCCAGCAGGTTGAGGGAGGTGATCCTGCGCCTCTACTCAGCCCTGGTGAGGCCACATCTGGAGTATTGTGTCCAGTTCTGGGCTCCACAGTATAAGAGCGATGTGGATCTACTGAAGAGAGTCCAGCGCAGGGCTATGAGCATGATCAGGGGTCTGGAACATCTGCCCTATGAGGAGAGGCTGAGGGAGCTGGGTCTGTTCAGCCTGGAGAAGAGAAGGCTGAGAGGGGATCTAATCAGTGTCTATAAGTACCTCAAGGGAGGGAGTGCAGAGGACGGTGCTGGTCTCTTTTCATTGGTGGCCACTGACAGAACTAGAGGTAATGGCCACAGACTGAAACACTAAAAGTTCCACATGAACTTAATGAATTTTTTTTTTGACAGTGAGGGTGACAGAGCCCTGGAACAGGCTGCCCAGAGAGGTTGTGGAGTCTCCTTCTCTGGAGATCTTCAAAACCCGCTTGGACACAGTCCTGTGCCACGTGCTCTAGGTGACCCTGCGTATGCGGAGGGGTTGGACTAGATGATCTCTAGAGGTCCCTTCCAACCCTAAGCATTCTGTGATTCTATGATTCTCTCAGAGAACACAGAGTGCGCTCAGGCAAGTGCAAGGGTGTGCTTGGCACAGAGGAGCATTCTGGTATACATCAGTACTTTCTTAGAGGCTTTAGTTAGACCATTTAAAGAATCTTAGTGCCAGACACTGACTTGCAGAATCTTTGAAGTTTCAGTAAAATTCAAACCCTTCCGACAATAAAACCTATGATTAATTCAGTTTATATGGCCCAATGGCATCATATTTTCTATAGAAATAGACATTTGACCATTGAAAGGACCGTACTCCTTGTTTCTTTGTAGAGTATTCAAACTCTTGAAATGAACCACATGGTGAGGCAATCAATGAAACAAGAAGTTGTGGCCATCTGATGGAATTATTCAGAAACATACATTTTTAGCGAAAAATATATTTTAGCACAAGGGAACTATTACTAATGTGTACAGTAAAATTACCTCATATCGTCCATGACAAATCCCGTTTCTAACTCTTATCAAATTTCCTAAGCAATAATCGCTTGATATGAAAGTTTCTCTGCTTCATCTCTACCTCAGGCTGAACTGTTTGGGAAAATAACCTTCCCCCTGCCTCCGACAAAAACAAAGAATAAGATGCCCTTTCTATCATGTTAAAGACATTTTGGTACTTTTGTCAAGGGTAAAAACCTTATGACTCTTTTTAAATTGGTAGTTTGTAAACTGGGTCAAATACCAGAGGAATTGGAAGCAGAAAACTGACCCTTTTGAAACTGGACCATCCTGAAATATTACTTTCATATTGTTTAAAAATGTGCAGGAAAATCTTACTTCTGCTCTTCATATGGAAATTTTGATCTGATGTTAAGGCGTAGTTTTCTTTCATGGCTTACTCAGGTGGAAAGTTCCTCATTTATTCAATTGGTTTCTTTTCTGGAATATGGAAACTTATGACTTCATCTTTTGGTGAGTTGATGTACAGACAATTTCTTGGTATGATAGACTTTGATATACAGAACATTTAGGACAGGGAAATATCATGATGTATCTTAATATCTATTTTGATATATCTTTTGGTAATTTTCAGTTCTTAGGTATCTCACATTTGCTGGAATTACTGTTTTATAGTATACAGAGATTAATTCTCACAGCAAGTACTTGCAGGGGAAGAAAGCACTTGTGCTCTAATGAGCCTAAACCTTCTGCAAGGCCAGCTCTAATTGATCCCACTCTTTAGGAGAAGTCCTTTTCTTAATGACCACTTCAAGCAGCTTAATAGATATGAGAAAATTTACCTTGTAGTCTTTCAGGTATGAGTTCATGATGGAGACTTAATGAAAGACTTTCTACTATGTTTCTCTTCTGACTTTATCACAAACTTAACAAACCTTTAAAGTTAACAAGGTGCCTGATAATATGCAGCCTGCTGCTTTGTTTAGCATCATTTAATTCATTTAATTGGTAGGGTTTCTTTTGAGAGATATTGATCTTCAAGCTCACAGAGAAAATCAGTATTTCTTTTGGCAGTAGCCGTGGCCTGTAAGTGGTACTGTCCCAGCAGCTGGCTTGTAGAAAGATATATTGTTATTAATTTCTGTGATTAATATTGCTTTTTTTTTCCAAGCTCAGGTAAATTGGGTCTATCAAAAGGTGAGAAAGCTTCTCAAAAAAAAAAAAAAAAAAAAAAAAAAAAAGCATTTGAAATCCAGTAAAAGGGAAGCCAACAAAATATTTAAATCTGCCAAGTCTGCACCTTGATTAAGATTGTAGACAGATTGGACATCTAGGAGCATTTGTGTGTGTGTGTTTTTTTTTTTTCCTCCCCCTACTACATTTTAGAAAAAAAAGAGCATATCACCAAAGAAAAGGCAGTGTTTGACCTGTGAATAGGTCTGAGAGTGCTGCCTGGCAGTATTCACATGAGATTCTGTTTCATAAATGTGAAATGTATTGGCTCCTTCTTTACTGCTGCAGAAGGGACTAAATGCTTGGGAAAACATAATTAGCCATTCTTATTCTACCCTAAAAATTTTCCTGGGGAGAAAAATAATAATAAGTGATAATAATAATAATAAACCCACTTTGCTGCTTGCAACTGCATTATCAGGTTTCTAAGCACAGAGAAGAATCTCCATCAGGTCCAAAATTTAGGATCCATGCATTCATAGCTACCTATTACTTAGACAGGTATGTAAATAGTGGAACTATGTGTAAAGAACGCCTTATTTCCTACCCAGTGAAGAATGGCCAAAGTGTAATCTAAATCTAAATCTGTTCTGAAATATAAATGTGCCAAGAGAACAAGTATTAATTCTAGATCCCAAGCACTTAAATGTGAACAAAGATCCAAATGCTCTAACTATATAAGAACAAACAAACAAACACACAAAAACCAGAATGAAGATTAAAGAAACTTAAAAGCAAGAAGTAATATATGACTCCTATATTGTATTATACATATATATGTATAATAGATATATTATATGTATATGAATGTATACATATATGTGTATAGATATATATGTATAATATGTATATATGTGTATATATAATGATTTTGGCAATATTTCTCTCATGAGTATTATGGATGGATTTGTTTAACTTCAAGTCTAATATTTGACTAAAAGACCTGAAAAGAGATAATCGGGAGGGTAGTAATGAGCGGTTCAGTCTCGAATTTTTTTTTGCATCTCACACAATCTAGAAGGAAGCCAGAATAGGCTTGTGTGTGAACAGGATGTACAGATAGCTGAGGATATTGTGGCAATGTGGGAAGGAAAGGTGTCTCTATTAAATAAACAAGTGTTAAGTGTTAAACTGTCAAGAAAAAAAGAAAAACGGGAAGAAGGATAAGGCAAACAAAACCCAGAAATGAAAGACTCTAGAACCCAAGAGTGTGCAACAGTGGGACATATGGCATATGCTCTGTTATTTGTGTATTCAGTCTCACACTCAGCAGAATATAAGGAATTTCTAAGCAGCTTTTACCTGATGTTTCATGACTGTGTATGGAACAACTATACTGACTTGAATCAAGACCAGTTCACAATTTAATGAAAATGAAATATAAGGTTACACATATTAGTCTTCATTCCTTATTAATTTCACCTGTCCTTGTTTTACTGTACCATGAAAAGACATCTGAAGAGATTTTTTAAATTGCAAAACAAAACATATTCCAATTAAAAAAATGATAATTCAGATATTATGGAAATTAATATTTGTGTGTCCTCACAAAGATAGGTAGCTTCTCTATGCAGTAGCCGTCAAAATGAATAATGAAACTAATTAAATTTGAGCATCAAAATTGTGATGACTAAGGCAGTGTGTATGTATATTGTATGTTTGTGTACATATAACTATACATGAGACATATAGTCAGTAGATATGTATCTATATACATACCTTTTTCCCTAGCAAGAAAATGTTTAATGAGTTTTACTTGCTTTTTCAGGTAGCTCATACTCGAAACATCCCCTTGCTCATTGCTTTGCTAAACTGTGCAAAGCCTTTTTGGTGTATTTTCCAAAGGTTATGTTTGTAAGAAATTCACTTATTCTCATGATTCAAACAAGATAGAAGGATTTACCTTCGCTGTTGTTCATTTCTTAGCATGTCCATGATATGTATTTCTCTACTAACAGTTTTAAAGCTATTCTCGTCTCTTGAATATATGATTACAGACATCATTTTTAGAGGAGGTAAAATATGATTTAGTTTGTATTTACAGAATTTTAATGAATGCATAATATCTTAATTCCCAGTGTTTATTAAGAATGATGAAAATGAATATGAGTCAGTATGAGACATGCTGCTCATGATAAATATTTGCAAAAATCTGGATAGTTAATATTGTTTTTCAAGTTATTAGTGTGCATTTAGTAAAGGAGGCACGCATGCCTGTCTTTCACCTGCTCTTTCTTCAGTGCTAACCTAAATGTGAAAACAACAGGAAAAACATCGAGTGTATTAGAAAGCGCTGAGTGTGCTTTATGAAAAATAAAAGTTTTCCAGAAGTCAGCAAAACTGTGCAAATTAGGTGACAAATTTACTTTTCATAGCATTAGGGCATTTAAGTATGTTAACTATTTTTGAAAAAATGAGACTCTATATCTCCAATCAGATTTTTGCATATGTGAAGGATGATTAGAACAATAGAATGATGAATGGTATAATGTTTTGACAGACGAAGAAATTTTCATTTATATGGTTTTCTGATGTACATTACATTTTCTTCAATATCTTTATCAACATTTAGCACTAAAAATTGTCTTTTTCCCTGTCAATTGTGTATAAAAATACAAAGAGAGAAAACTTCAGACAATGAAGGTTATTGATTTTTATAAGCTTCTAACTTAGGGTATGGAAGTTGGTTAGCCAAGGAAACAAATTTCATCTTATTTTTCATTCTAAATAATTAAATAACTGTGGTGAGGGTTATTCAATTAAGGACAGCTTTGTATATTACTATGTTACTCCAGCCTTTCTGCAACTTCTTCTATAGTGCTATTTGTCTTTCCCAGTTTTCTTCTTCTACTCTGTCATTTTATAAACTTTTGTTAATGGGCAAACGAATAACTGCCAGATTACAGTTCTGCATCTACACAATTCAGCTCGCCAGATCCAATTTTATTCAAACATTTTACTACTAAAGCTGTCATAAAACCACTAGCCCTGTGCACAAAGTATTAATAATAAAACCACGTAAGGAGAGATATGTAGGATGTGTTTTTATATGTAAACATCATATATTTAAATGTGTGCCATTACACAAGGTAATGGTATGTTGTTATCAAAGATATCAAGTGCATCTTAAATTGTAAGTCTTAAAGTAATCCTTCTTCCTTCCCTTAGTACAGCGGAAAACTGCATGGACCTACTGACATAATATAATATGCAGAGATTTTATATACAATTCCTATTATGTTCAGTCTACTTGGAGGTTACACATTTATTTTCATTTTCCAAATGCAATGCAAAATGCATGTCATATTTTAGGAATAGAGGAAAGGCAGTCTGAACATCGCTTCTGTGTCCTTCTGAAGCAAATGGGAGTGTTGTCATTGCATTCAACAGTACCATTCCTGCACACCAGAGAATTAATTTGCTATGAAACTGATTCTGATGAATCAACACAGCAGCTGGTGATTTCCATATCTGGAACATTTATGGAGCTCTTGGCCTTATAGATCCCTTTTTAAAAGGGAATGTGGGAAGCATGTGTACAATTTTATAAGATGATTTTGGCAAATGAAATTTTGTGGCCCCATCTATATATCTCTGAATCAACATGAGCTCTGTGGAAACTGGAAGCATTCCATCCCTGGCAAGGTGGTTTTGGAGATGCTACAAGATTGACTCCAAGGGTATGGTAAAAGTTAGGGAAACCTTTAGTACTGAATGAACAAAAAGAATCACAGGTTTTCATAGGCAGAATGTCATCTACAGTAGTGCCTTAACTGCAGAATTGTGAAGTCTATCTTTTATTTTATTTTAGTTTTTTTTAGATATTTATTTAGGTTTGTGTGCTGGTTTTGTTTTTTGAAAAAGCTCCATATTATGAATTTTTGGTTGCTTCACTGTTGTGTATGTGTGTTTATTTTCAGGTCCCACTGCAAGGGTGGGAAGATCTCAAAGGCATCAAAAGCTCTGACAAAGAGAGGTTGCTGATGGCAGTTTACCCTTGCAGCTTGACAGAGCACAATACAAAGAGATTACTCTGGTCCTCTGAAAGGTTCTTTCCTCATTTACAGGAGACTTACTTTCGGTTACAGTCATTGTATAACAGCCACATGGCTGAGATCATAGGTCTCCTTAAACACTTCTCCCTCCCCCCCAGATCATTATGAAGGAAGTTATTGCATTGAATGTTGCAGTCAACTAAAGCACCAACCATGGAATAAATTAGATGACAACCTTACAATACCTTTAGAACTAGTTCATGGTGAGGTCTATGGTTAAATCCCATCATGTCTTTGAATGCAGCACGGTGTTTGAAACAGAGTTCATCTAATCTAATCCAGGTTAAATATTAACACTGCAAGCAAATGACAACCAAGACAACCTTAATTATCATTGTGGGGTGTATAGTAGGACTTAGGCAATTATATAAGTGTCCCATATTATTAAGACTAAATAACATTAATACTTTTGTATGATTAAGGGAGAATAATAATTATATTAATTATTCCTTTTTATGTTTAAAGAGAGAAGTCACTTTATTTAAGAAGGCAGTCAGAGATTTTCTTTTATGTTAGACTTTGCTGCTATAAACCTACAACATTTGCATAGACACTGTACATGAATACTTTAACTATAAAATGTGAACAGTGCATGATTTAGTAGTCCTACATAATTAGTATAACATTTCAAATCCTTCTAACTTAAAGTTCTGCATATGCATACATTAGCATGAGTTAATGTTAAATTATTGTTTAGACAAGACTATATGTAAGATAGGGAAAATTCAAATATGAATAAAAATACAATAACACAATATAAGCTTCCAACAGAAATAAATGATACATAAACAATGGGAATTATTGAAACATTTGGATTCCTGCCAGTTAAACGAAAGACAATTTAGAGTCAGTGGAAAGAGACTGGGATCTATGCAGTTTAAAAAACTACAGTCAAACTTGCCTATGTTAGAATAATTGTTAAAATACTTTTTTTTCATTGTTTGTATTTTTAACATGGGCTTAAGACATTTTCTCCCTGCTTCAGGTTACTGCTGCATATGAAGCAAGTTAGACTTACTTATTAGCTAACTAATTAGCCAAGAATATGTGTTATACACACTTATTTACAAAGAATGACAGCTATTTAAGTGATAAGTTTCAAGTGATAATGACTTGATAATCCTATTCTTGTCTTAATTTTAGATGGAAGATAGATATGTCCAAACTAAGCGTTTCAAGAGAAGTGGAAAACATCACAACCATGCAGGCTTTTTAACAGTAGATATGGAACCCTTCCAAAGACTGCTATAAGGAGACATCTTCATGTACCCATATGCTTTCCTGATATTTTGTCATATTGTAATCAGTTTTCATTTAATTTGCAATAATTTCTAACTAAAAACTAAATAACTAAAAAAACCCCACAAGGTAATTTTTCTTAAGATTATAATTTAATTTTATTTATCATTTTAAGTGTTATTTTTAAAGGCATTCAGGCTGATATTACAGCTTTCGATATGACCAACACTTCATGTTTTAGACATAATTGCCCAAAATATAAAAAATTCTGAACTAAATTTCAGTTAATAAAATAGTGCCAACTCACCCCAACAGAAAATCTGTTATCCAGCATTGGTAAGTAACAAATAAAAATTAATCTGGAATAGAAGAAATAAATAAATCTCTAAATTAGGAACTTTGCAATTAGGAATTAGTCAATTTGCACTGAAGTAACACAAATCATCCTAATGTTTTGAACACTGAAATGGTACACTGAGAAACCAGAGCTTCAAGGCTACTGCATATAAACAGTGTGTGATAACAGAGACCCTGAAAAGTGAGACAGCAGCAGAGGGCTTGAAAATGCAAGCAGAGGCACAAATACCAGGAGCTACAAGACTATAAACATGAGTCACAAGTGACTTATTATTGATCATTAAAGCAAAGCAACTCTGGCAGTGAGGCAGAGCCAATTTTAAATATAGCAAAGAGAACAGAGAATAAATCTCCATCATGTGTAAAACCATGTTCAGTAAATTTGTGGATAATGTGGAATCAACAGAAGAACTCATCATAATTTTTCCTCTTCACTTTTCCCTTACTTTTTCTGAAAAATCATTGTGCTTTTGACATTATGATCCAGCAGAGCAATTGAAAGGTAGGAATGAACTTAAATAATTGGATAATGTAAACTGTAAGTCTTAGTGTCATTGTTACTGAACTACTTATTCTTTTATTGGACTATTAAGACTATAATTACATTAACAATAAATTCTTAGCTTCTCACATAAGGTATGTTTCTTTAATCCATATAAATTGAACAGCTGATACCCTTGTCTTTGAGGATTAGCTGCTAAAATTTAATTGCAATGACAGGAGGACAATGTAGGCAACCTAGATGGTAAGTCTTAATGCAACAGAGAAGTATAAGATTTCATCTTCTCGGTGCGTTTTTCTGGTTATTCAAGCATATCATGACCTGTTCTGTGTTGCAGAGTGAACTTGGAACATATATCTGCAATCTTTTCAGATGAAAATAAACCAAAAGATGTGTTCCAGGAATATACATACATGATGAACTCCAATCACTACCAAGAATTCAATGTGTGAGTTCACATGATGTTTAAAGTACCCAAAACTGGCATTATACAGACATTGTATTCTCCCTTGTACTTCTATTCAGCTTAAGAAAAATCCTTTTAAAATAAAATGCCAATGAAAAGATTCATAAACTTTTGGACTTTCAGAATTGCCTTTTTATTCCCTCAGTAAACTGAAAAATAAAGGATGAAGGAGAACAAAAACTAAGTAATTATTTTCCCTATCCTGCCTCCTTTCCCTCCAAGTATATATTGTTTTTCAAAAAACTAGAAATAGAAGAAAACTGCACTTTTAAAAACAGTTTGTAATATTGTCCAGCTCTTCTGATTGAGCAAGCCTTTTCTTATTATCATTATATGCACACTGATTTCTCTTTCATCAGACACTCTTGGTAAAATCTTTTTAGTCCATTTCTTGCTTGCCAAACTTGCCAAGTTTACTTATGTATTGTACTGTAAATTTCCACCAAGAGAAAGCAAACAATCTTTGTTTGCAAACTGAACATATTTCCCAAAATTAATCTTATACAGAAAGATGTGTTTAAGAAAGATTTTCATTCTTTTAAACCCACAAACACTATGTGGCATCATTTATCTTCGGTAAAATCGGATGGCACTGTAAAAACCTTTATAAACTTTAGGAACTGGTTCTTATAGAAGGTTTAGTGTCCATTCTGATGTGTTTAAATGGAATACCAGAGATCTTGTATACAGTTAGTAATAATTATCATAAGATTTCATATGTGATGATAACAAGAAGCATACACAAAGACTGGGTAAAATTTATGAATTGTAAACAGTGATCTTTACTTTCTCTGTTTCCAATGATATGTACTTTACATACTTAAAAAAGCATGAGTTTCTTCCATGGTACATTTTCAACATGTAGTGGGATGATCAGTTTTATATACAAAATATAGGTACCATACGGGAGAATGTAGGGAGGATGAGGACGAACTCTTCTTGGCAGTGGCCAGTAATAGGACAAGGGGTAATGGGTACAAACTGAAACAAAGGAGGTTCCACCTCCATGTGAGGGACAACTTCTTTACTGTGAGGGTGCCAGAGCCCTGGAACAGGCTGCCCAGAGAGGCTGTGGAGTCTCCTTCTCTGGAGATCTTCAAAACCCGCTTGGATACCACTCTGTGCCACGTGCTCTGGGTGTCCAGGCTGGAGCAGGAGGGTTGGACTAGATGATCTCTAGAGGCCCCTTCCGATCTCAGCCATTCTGTGATTCTGTGATTCTATGATAAAATATACACACTCATAAACTACCAAACCTGTCAATTAGGATATTGGAAAATGAAATGCCCCTAAGGCAGTAGCTTGATTTAAAATAGAGTATGACAAACAGTTTCTAATATGAAGCATAGAGAGCTCTCAACAATAAGGTATCATTTAGAGATTAACACACAGGTTCAGGAAGCGTAGCAATTTAAATGGAATCCTTCTCACAAGAAAGCAGATGCTTAGAACAAAAGTAAAGGGATTAGAATGACAATTTTACTGCCTGGATTTCCCTGCTATCTATTCAATTACTTGACTTTATTGTTATGCACTTTTTCTATCATTCTCAGAGAACTTGAATGCCCAGAAAAGGGGGATGCTCTTTCTGAGACTTGTGTTAAACAGATTGCGTAAAATTTTGTATCAATGCGTTAGCCTAAAACTGATCAAAATGTTATTTTAAATATGCATTGTGTTGGGTTGCATGAGCCAGAAGACTGAATTTTTAAAATCTCCATCTTTTCAAGTCTTAATTACCAATGTAAGTTGAATACAGGCCAGGAGAAAACAAAGGTTAGACCTCCCATTAACATAGCTAAAGTAAACTATAGCTTTCAGTCTTTTCCATGTATCTGTATCACAGGATTTGCTGTCAATATTGGCACCATAGCTTAGATCATTGCTACAGAGAAGACTGTGACATGAACGTCGCTTCTGAAATAACAAAAACCTGGTAAGAAATAGACCCGGGCTAAAGCTTTTCTTTCCCTTCCAAGACAGTTCAGCAATCCTGCTGATTCCAGAACTATTGCATCAGCCCCTGTTATAGATCTTGTTCAGTGATCAGAAATACTTCAAAGAAAATTATATAGAAATGAATTTATTGCTCTATTGTTTGGAGAAAATGAGCTTTTAATGTAGTTACTGTCAACGTGAGGTTATGGCCTTTTATGCTGTGTACCTAATTATGACAGAGATGCACAAAGTTTGGCTTTTATATGACTTTTGATTTTTCACATTAACGTTCTCAGACAGAGAACCAAATTCATCAGTCTTACATTTTTGTTTTTCATCTTTTTATCTTCTTTTTGTCTTTTTTTTATCTTTACATCACGTTCTTACAAGTTTAAAATTATGATTATCACCTCATAGTTGCTCCTTTACTTTGCAGACAAGCAGCATCATAGCTATTTTTCTCAGCATTGTATTCTGATTACAGGTTGTTGGAGTACATGAAGTGTGTTCTGTATCTTATTTATACATTAATTTAGCAGAAACACAAATTGATCATATTCATACCAAGAGTCACTGATTACAATATTTTAAATCTAGCAATTGATATTTATCAGTGAGATGACAAAAATATTTGTGTAAGTTAATGCTCAATGACAAATTGTGTAGCAGATGAGTGCAGGGATACACACGCGCCTAAACAAACTCCCTTCTGCAAAGGGTAGGCCACATGTGCTGGAGTTGTCAAAACATGAGCGTAAGGAAATGTGGACTGACAGCTCATAGACAGACGCATAACTTTGAGTAACATTACACCATTCAGTAAAAAGTGAGGCACCTAATGGTAAACCACCTTTGCAAAAATCTTGAATCTGGCCTGTTTCATATTGACCTTGTGTGCTGTTGTGCTTGGGTTGCCCTCTGAGGACATCCTCTTCTGTTACCTCCACTGATGGTGCAGTGCTCTGGTTAGTGCTCTGTAAGGAGAACCAAAGGGAGTCTTTTCCCACCTCCTCTGACCTGCATTCAAAGAAGTGGATGGTGTTGTCCAATTGCCATCTCTGTTGTGCTGTGATTTGAAATCTGGCTATAGAAAAAAGTTATTTCGCACCTCTTTGTATGGCTTGTTCAGTCATCCTGAACATCCAGAAAGACATGCATTCATTTGCACTGAAACTTCTTTAAGTTTCTTTCTTCCACTCATGCTTCTTGCTGGAACCAGTTTCATTAAGTAAAACAAAATGTAGCAAGCCCTAATTTCCTTGGCAGGCAGTCCATCAACTAATCACAATGTCCTTGTGACATTGACTAGAATGTCTGTATGTTTTTAAAAATGTATTTTAGTTTATATTTTATGGATGGTTTATATTTTTAGTTTATATTTTTTATGATCTCTAAGATTATTTCTGTTTGAATAAATTTAATTTAGATTTAATTGCAAGGCCATCTTTAATCATTTTTGGTCATGGCGAATGGGGGAGATTTCTGAAGAATTTAAGCAAATAACACTATTGTCTTCAAAGAGGTCAAGAAGGAGGATCTGGAACTGCAGATCCATTTGTTACAGCTCAATCCCTGGGTCAATGATGGAGCAAATCTTCCTGGAAACCATTTCCAAACATATGGAGGACAATAATATCCTCAAGATGGAATGGATTTATGAAAAGGAAATCATACCTTACTAGCCTCATGTGATGAGAAGACTGGCTTTGCAGATGAAGCAGAGCTGTTGATGTTTATCTTAACTTTAGAAGACTTTCAATACTGTCACGCATGGCATCCTCACAGACAAACTGATAAAGCATATACTGGATAAGCTGCCTGTGAACTGTACTGAAAACTGGCGTTGGGGCTCAGAGGACTGTGGTCAGCATCACAGCTGGAGATCACGAAAGTTATATTCCTTTTTAGAGGACACTGGGTTTAATATTTTCATCTTAATGACCTGGAGGATGGGAAAGAATGCATTCTCAGCAAATTTTCCAGTGATAAAAACAAACAAACAAACAAAAGAAGTCGTTGATAAACTGGAAGAAGGAAATTTTCTTCTGTATAAGAGATAGAATTTTCTTTTGTTTAGTTATTGACTTAAAAGTGGTTGAACACAGGAGCAGGTTGCCCAGTGAGGTGTGGATTCTCTGTTCTTGGAAATGCAACTGTGTCAAGTACCAAGAAGGTAGGCTGGAAAGACCCCAGTGCTCCAGTGCAGTGACTGTACTGTGCATTTGTTAGCATTCAGGAACGTTTCTTTGGGGAAACATCTTCATAAATATGTAAGCTGATATGTGAACATGGAATGATGTAGCATTTTTACAGATGATTAGGGTTCCCTGGTGGAAAAAGTATGGAGAACAGAACAGATATCCTGTTAATTGAATCACTCCAAAAAGAAGATATCCTAAAAAAAAAAAAAAAAAGATATTTGTTCATTTACATCTGATTATATTATTTATTATGTTGAAGAAATGAATTTGCAGCCAGTATAAGTTAATGGAACTTCCTATCTTTTCAAAGGGAAGTTATGTTGTTTTAAAATATCTGACAATGTGGCCTCATGTCTGAGTTTTTGTTTTTCAGACTTTTATTTTCATTTCCTTTTCTCTTTCATTTTTGATTTATTACTGTTATGTGCAATATTTTAAAAACAGTATGAATACTAAGTTACCCTTTTGAGGTACTTATGGTTTGAGAGCTCAGACTAAGCGCTCATTTAATGTCTGAAAACATTTTACTAAATAATATTATACTACTTGAAAATTATGGACAGAACAAAAAGTCCAGAAAGTATCCAGAAAAGAGATAAAAGAAATAGAAAGGGAGAATATGCAGTTAGGAGCAGTCTAGAATGATCAAGACAAAGTCAGATTGATTTGAACACCATGGTCTACTGCTGTCAATGTTTTGGCTACTATTGTAACCTCTCAGAAACTGAGACTGATAAATTATCACAAAGATCAGGAAATAGAAAGAAACTATCCATAAAGAGGAAAGGCAGTAATATGGATATTGTCAAGCAGTGCTCTTTATAACAGTACAATTTTCATCTGTTTTTGTTAACAATCCCAAGTAGTTTAATTATTATTCAGAGCAATGTTGTTAGACCATAGTTCTGGGTATTCTTCAGTACAAGGAGAGATTCCAATATTAATGCAAAATCTTATTGCATTTATTTAATGTTAGTATATTGATTGCATACAGTTAAAACTATCTATACAACTATGTTCACCTTTGTAGTTGGTAGTTTATTACAGAAAATATTATGACTAATAAAGAAAATTCTTGAATATTTTTGCACAACATCAAGATGAGAACCTGAATTTCTAAGACAGACATTCTTAGCCATAAAAAAATTATTATCTCCTCATTAATTTGTACAGTTCAATAACATTGGTTTTTTATCTATTTTATTCTAACCTCTCAATACTAATTTATTCTGCTGCATATTTTCAAAGATTTCAAAGACTTGTTCTCTGCTATTCCACTTCACACTTTCGAAGGAATCGTTGATATGAATCTCCAGTTTCAAGTTGTAAATGCTCTACAAATACCAGACCAGGTGAGCAAAAGTCAGAGTCAGTATAACAGATTTACCATTAAACAGAATACTTCTCCCCGTATATAATGGTCCAAATTTGAAACAGCCATGATCTTCTTCTCAAGAAAACCATCTCCGTGAAAAACTCCACATTTCCATTACAGGAAGAACACAGCCTGAGTAAAAGTGCATTTAGGTGATCTGTAACCTATTTTCTCAGCAGGCATTTAAAATATAAAATATTATGAATAGTTTATCAGAGCTATATATTGACATTGAAAGGTCTTATCCTTCTTCTTTGCAAGTAGGATCCATTTAAAAACTGTTTTCTTCTTCAGGAAAAAGAGGTGTCACATAAAACAGAAAAAGGCATCATGTGACTAGAAAAGAAGAGTCACACTTCTGAACTGCTATTCTAAGACAGCTATTAAAATATCCTTTCTTGTTCACCAAACTCCTTTTTTATAAAAATTCTACGAGTTGCTGTCCAACACTTTCAAAATCACCTTTTCGACTTGCATAAATGTGAAAATAACATAGAAGAGAGCCCTTCTGAACTTTGGATGTCAACAAACAATCTTGTTTTTCTATAAAGATAATTGTGAGAAAGAATTGTAAAAGAGAAAAAGACAAGAAACAAGCCTATACAGTTTCAGGTTGAATTGAAAAGGGGCAGGATCTGCTTCTCTATATTACACAATGTATCAGACATAGGCTCTTAGGATTTCAACAGAACTATGTTTGAAAAGATGCTACATATTATTCTTGAACGAGTGAGTATGTCGCTGTTAATTGTTGATGAGGCTAATTTTAATGTGGTTTGATTTATGTAAAATTAAATTTAAATAAAAGATCAGTTTGTATTTCATCATGGTGAAATACTTTGCCTCAGCTCAGAATCACTGGTTGTTATTAATATATTTTAAAAAAATGTAATTGAAGGCTGGGATTGTTTTTGTACCTTGAGCACATTTTTATCTTCTTTTTCATTTATAAAGAATGAATAATGTATTGTCAGGGTCATTGTCTGATGTACGAACAAGAATAGTAGCAGTAGTACATCATTACTACGTTTTGTAATGAATAATGTGCAATATCTTCTTAGATCTGTTTTTCTCTTGCCACCCCAATTTACACTATTCAAACAATCAAACAATAAAGAAGGGTTTTCTAACCCACAATAAATGCACTTTCATGAGTATAAATATATTCTAATGAATGCCAGTTCATAGTCTAAAGACATAGGTGTATATTACAGCAACGAATCTTGAACATCCTCTAAATAAGCAGATAGAGGACAATCCATCCATAGGAGTTAAAAAAAAAAAAAAAAAAAGTGAAAACTGACATATCCTACTAAGAAGAAAATAGATTTCCACCGTTTTTGTCTTAAGTTTAATATTCTGCTTAGTGCAGACAACATTTCCCTGTGATTGAAATATATTTTTTTGGTCAGGCCCTGGCCAACATAAAGTGATGTAGGATCTTTCGGTTGACCACGAGGCAGCAGTGTGCCCTCGTGGCCAAAAAGGCCAATGGGATCCTGGGCTGCATTAAGAAGAGCGTCTCCAGCAGGTCGAGGGAGGTGATCCTGCCCCTCTACTCAGCCCTGGTGAGGCCGCATCTGGAGTACTGTGTCCAGTTCTGGGCTCCACAGTACAAGAGGGATGTGGAGCTGCTGGAGAGAGTCCAGCGCAGGGCCACAAGGATGATCAGGGGCCTGGAACATCTGCCCTATGAGGAGAGGCTGAGGGAGCTGGGCCTGTTCAGCCTGGAGAAGAGAAGGCTGAGAGGGGATCTAATCAGTGTATATAAATACCTCAAGGGAGGGAGTGCAGAGGACGGGGATGGTCTCTTTTCAGTGGTGGCCACTGATAGGACTAGAGGAAATGGCCGGAAACTGAAACATCAAAAATTCCATAGGAACTTAAGGAAAAATTTCTTAACAGTGAGGGTGACAGAGCACTGGAACAGGCTGCCCAGAGAGGCTGTGGAGTCTCCTTCTCTGGAGATCTTCAAAACCTGCTTGGATGCAGTCCTGCGCCACGTGCTTTAGGTGTCCCTGCGTATGCAGGGGGGTTGGACTAGATGATCTCTAGAGGTCCCTTCCAACCCTAAGCATTCTATGATTCTATGATTCTATGATTCTATGGTTCTACGTAAAGCTCTCAGGAACTTCATTTCTAAAGTCTATACTCTGATTCAGCAGCGTAAGAAACCACAGAGCACACAAATTTGTTTGCGAATAGATCAGAAGTTCGATAAATGATGTTGTTTCCAGAGACACATGTTTCAACTGTGAAGCTTGTAGTAAAAATTCTCTTAAGAGAATCCTGCACATATAAATTCACTATTTTTTTCTGCTGGAAACAGAAATAATCCCATAGAAATGCTGTTTTTAGAACCACCATATTTATCATATTATCAATACTTGTGGGTGTTTAAGCAATGTAATCAAATATACAGAGAGAGATATTATATTGATTATATTGCTTAAATTTTATATATATTTTATATATATATATATATACATATATATATATACACACGAAACAATCAGTCCCAAACTTTCTAACTTGCTAAAGAAGTAAAATGGTATTTCCAATTTTTATCGTACAAGACAAAAAGAAGAATGGTTTCTGTTTCATACATTCCTGGGATCTTTGAAATCCTGCGGTGGGAACATCAGATTCCTACAGAGGAAAAGTAAATGTTTGTTCATAACCGTATGATTGTAATTTAAAACTTCTGGAGGATTAAGGAAAAAAAATCCTTTGAACTTGCTAATTGGGAGGCAGGTTTCAGAAGACACCTCATTATTCCTTGAACTATTTGTTATTTGTGGACAGTAAGAAGTTGTTTTTAGAGACTTTTTTTTTTTTTTTTTTTTTTTTTGTAATATTCCACCCCCTACTCCCCCAAGATGTGTCAGGCTGATGCCAGGCTCATGCTTTTTGAGCAATGAGTTCCAATTTTATACACCATGCTAACACTTGTTGTTTGACACTTCCTCCATTATTAATGGCCAGTGTGGTTGAGCTAGCTCTGAAGCTGCGAAGGCTGCTTTAAGTGTTATGAGCAAGGCATACCACTTAGAACAACATTCTTTTTTTTTTTACTGTTTCACAGAGTCTCTTGAGTCAATGAAATGAATCTAGATCCAGCCCACGGCCAAGCAGAGTTTCCATGGAGCTTGCACCTTTGTCAGTTTGAACTGTTCGAAAGACCTCAATCTTAATGCTCCTTTGTTTGTTTTTGTAATATTCCTTTCACTGAGTGAGTAACTTTCTGCTAGCCTACTCCAGCAAATTATATCAGTCCTCATAATACTGTAATGCTGACGAAATAAAGTCTGAGGCCTCTTTTGTTACATCTTCATATAAGGTCTGCGCTTGCACATGTGGGTATCTCAGGAAGGTACCTGTCCGAAGCAGAATCCAAACATGAGTTGTCAGAAAAAACAAAATCAAAACAAAAACACTGTGCTTGAACTACCATGCTCTCTCTAATCAGCCCTGCCAACAATGAGGTAGATAAATAAATATATATATATATAAAGATAAAGATGTCTTTCTTAATCATGGAATTTCTCTGTTTGAGATTATAATTAGAATTTAATTTCATGATTTAGATTGTCCTTGTTTAAATTTCATTAGAATGTAATTTACCAGTATAGTACTTTTGCACTGTATAGTATTACAAATAATGGCAAAGTCAATTTGAATAATTTTCTTCCTGCAGTCAGTGGGGTTCTACACATTTCTAATAATAACATCAATTAAATGAAAACACTTTGTAATAACTATTTGTGAGGGGCTTTTAGACAACATCTGAGAGTGATTAAAGAGTATATGGAACTCACGCCAGATATTTCTGTTCTGTTTTCTGTGAAAAGGTCACTGTACTTGAATCCAGCATAAAATGACACTTTTAGATAATGAGCATCTAAGATTTTGTCCTTGTTTTCTCAATTAGTATTTTTATCTACTGGTCAGCACCTATGTATCAATCCCTCCAGGTTTTTTTTTTTTTTTTTTTCAAAATCCTTTGGTAAAATAAATGACTCACGTGATTTCACATGAACTAGCAGTTCCCTTGAACTGTTTATATAACTCAAGCAGTTTTAATAATCTGTCTTGGGAAAAGTGTAATTGATTCTGAATAAATTAGAATAAAGTTAACATTTCTATTTCAATCTACTGTAGCACTTTTAATTTAACTTCCTTTTATTATAAGTGCAGGATAAAAGAGAAATACCTGGTTTTGTCCTTGTCTTGCTATGCCCTGCCTTGTCTTGCCTTCCATCCGCTCTGCCAATAAGGGCAGAGAAAAAAACACAATTATGACTGTTTTCACTAGGAACAAATCCAGTCTGCTAGTAAACTATTATGTTTCAGGAGGCGTCTCTGACATCTAAAGAGAAATATGAATATTTTTTCCAGGATTATCAGGACATAGATTACTTGTAAATTCAGAAGGATGATAGGAGAGTATGCCGCAATACCATAAAGGTGCTAGCCACACTTTCAGCTAAATTGTGGCTGAAGGAAAAGACCAATGAAATATTATTATTGATGTAGAGCAAAGCTGCTAGTCAGGAAAAAACTAGAGAAGATTCTTTGTGTGCATTATTATAATAATTTATTATTCATAGTCTTTTTCTGATATCTACTCTCAGATCTTCTACCACTGTCTCAAATTAAACAAATGAGACAGAAAATAACAACAAAAAAAGTGTACATTGTTCCCTCTAAACTGTCTCTCTCTGCTGGGTATACATATCTCTAGTTAGTTTGCCAAGATACTCTTAATCATTAATTTTGCAAATTAGGGGTCATCCTTGCCTCTTTCTTAGCTCTTATTGATTTGAGAGATTCTTTCCAAATACTGTTGCTACCACTTTGTAATAGGATATGAAAATGGTAAAAGCAAGGAGGACATACTGCGTAACATATACTGATTAGAGAAATAGGTGTGTGGAAGAGCAAGCACTAGTTGAAATATAAATATATGAAAATATGAAAAATAATCAAAGATCTTCTACATTGTGTAGAAAAAAAATCAGGACAGAAGAGGATGATTTCAATCACTATTCAAAAAAATTATACCTTTTGAAATGGTTGGTAAATGCAAAAGCAAATTAATAAGTAAATAAATATATAATGTCAGAGAAGAATTAGTATGAACAATGACTGTTAGATATGAAGGAACGAGACAGGGACCAGGCAAAAGTCACAGGGAAATTTTAAATTGTAGTGTGCTGTATCAAATCTCTATCAAATCTTATTGACATTGAATCAGGGGATATATACAGACTAAGAGTATCTGCAAATATTCTCTTGGGCTTCATAACATATTAATCAAATGTCATTTTTCCTATCTGTGGATTTAGAAATATAATACGTTAACCACAAGAATTGACAAGGGAGATTTTTCCTTTTTTTTTTTTTTTTATTCTCTTTTCACACACTTTGTAAGTAGACCTTTTATATCTGGCAAGTTAGACTTCAGATAATTTCTAATTTCTGATCTTAACATTAAGGGTTAAGATAATGGCAAAAAAAAAAAAAAAAGGATGAAAATCACAGCAACACACTGTTTCAACAGATTGGCATAACATGTTTTAAAATGAGAAAAAACATCTCACCTATCAAATATACTAACACAATGCTAGCACTAAACTGCATTTCCAAATGGTCATGGTTGTTCAAACAGCATGCACTGAAGTGTTCAGGATAATACTCAATGAGGTCCTACATTATATAACAGTAAACTAAGTATGATAGATTCTTTGATGTTGTTGATTTATTGTATAGTCCAAATGGCTATGGCTAATGTCCAATGGCTAAACTTGATTCTCAGAGGTCAAGAGAGACACATGTTACATATGAAAGAAATTCACAGGGCTTGAGTCATTACCCTTTGTGTATTTGTGGAAGGTAAAAACTTTCTTGACAGAACAAACTCATTAAAAAAAAAAAAAAAAAAAAGCATTCCTAAGACAGAAATACCTTATTCTCAATAAAGAAAAGATTCAAAAGCTAGAAGATTTCTGGTGACATAATCTGGTCAGACTGAATGGTTGAAATTGAGAACATGGAACTCTCAATTAAATTCTCATTGCAGCAGTACTCCACTGTTGAAAGTGTTGGCTTTCAGTGAAAATACCTGCATGCAGCAAGGAATCAGCAAGGGAAATGTACTTATGGGGGAAAAGATAAGCCTTTTTTCCCTTCAGTCTGAACTCAATGTTTCAGGACAAACACTGAAAGTATTTGCAGAAATGGAGGATCACAGAGATATCTATTCATCACAAAGAAGAATCTGCAATGTAGATTTACTATAGACCATTAAAAATAAGTGAAGACCTTCCACAGCAGTGAAATGCAAAATGGAAAAGTTATGTCAAAATTCAGTAAAAATCCTAAGGTCCATTCCAAACAATATGTTCTTCTGGGGCCTTTTTCTTCCAACATTATGTAACCTAAAACTGCTTTCAGCTATTATTTTGACTCAAAGCATATTTATATGTCTTGTTTGCACTGTGAAATATATACATATGTCAAAAAAAATTAAAAAAGATTAAAAAATAGAAATATCAACCATACATTTTTTTTTCCCTAAAGTCTCTCAGTCTCTCAACCTCAGTCTTTGTCTCTCTCTCTCTCTCTCTCTGTTTTGCCATGTTTAAGTTGTGGAGCATATTGGTGAAAAAATAAATCAGTAAATATCTGGGTACATTGTTAACTGAATTTTACCAGGGTTTTTGCTGATGAAACCTTAGTATCTTTATACAGCGAATATCTTTTTCTTTCCTCATATCCCGTGACTTGTATCTGTTTTTGTATTTGCAACCTGTGGGAAGGTTAAAGAGCTGGAAATGTTCTATATCCCAGAGTAGAGGTGCCTGAGCAAAAATCTGTCAGAGGTCCTTCAAAACAAGAGGAATTATTTTGCATATATTTTTTCCTTATTATTCCTTTGGTCAAAGCAGAAAAAGGAGAATTTTGCATGTAAACGAAAAGTGGGATCTAAAGGTCTTTCTGAGTATAGATCTCTCTGTGTAGAAATTCTGTATTTCCACAGAGGCTTGACTCTCTATCACTTACCCATTACTCCCACCTCCATTCTCTTGCACATAGCGAAATATACTGTATTGCAGTAAAGTGAGGCCCCTAGGGCACTGATAATGCATAGATAACTAGATTGTTATCTGTGATCTTACAGAAGCAGAGGACTAACAATTGTTATCTTTTTATTACATTATCTTACATTTTTGGCTCATATTTCTGGTCGATATTGGCATCTCTCCTCCTCCCCTCAAGCTGAAAATTTCAAAGAAAAGCTTTGTTGTAACTTACGATTCCCCAGGTGAAAATTTCTTAGCAAATTCTTTTCAGAGCAAAAAGTATCTTCATGCATTCAGTTTGTTTCATTTTTTAACCATCGCTGTTTGAGTTATGACTGAAGGGTTGCATTCACAGCTTCTTTTTTAAGGACAGAACATAGCAGCCTAGTAGATAAATTGATTGAGCTCCTAATCTTGTGGTTCTGTCTTTACTGTACCTTTCAATAGGAGATAACTTTTAAAGATGGAACACAGTTTTCCCAAATCATATTTTGCTTCCTGAGGCCGGTTTGCAAGCATACAATTAAGTGAAGATACATGAAAGAGGGAGAAGTGATTATTTCATGCTTTTTGTCCTGATGCTCTGGGCAAGATGAAGAGGCAGGACAGCACAAATCAGACGAGCAAGATGCAGGTGAACAGTAGCTATGAAAGCAGCCTTTAGCCATTTTGCACTGACACTCCTAATAGAAGGTTTGCCTCAGAAAAATTAAAAAATATTTGAGGGGCTATGTGAGTAAAGTGGAAGACAAAAAAAAGTACCCAGGCAAAACGAGAAAGGACTTACACAAGCAAAGATTACATTTTAGATCTAGTAGGTCATCAGCATACATCTCTTTCATTCCACCTGACTGGCTGTGTGTTGAAAGGCAGAGTGACAATGTTAGCTTAAATTTTATGTTTAAAATCTTGATGGTAATGATGATCTCTCCACATCATTATTTTAAAAAGGCTTAAATGAGATACAGAACAGAAAAAACAAAGAAAGAAAGTAGAACTGAATAGCAACCTAGGATTTTATTGCTGCGTCTCTGTCTTTTTCCTCTTATTTATTAGTAATTCATTATCTATCTCATCTCTGTGAATGCCTGTTACCCTAATGGGCTAGCTGCCAATAGCCTCTGATGCCTTTACACATTCATTTAGGAGACATAAATGTTCCAGTATACATACCCTTTTAAATTAATTTAGTCTAAATGCTCTCACTATATGAAAATGGAAATATTCCTACTGTAACTATCTGTGACTACTTTTTGTATGGTTTCTATTTTTAGCTGTATCAGCAGTATCTTAAGCTCGTTATGGGGAAGTGATTGCAGTTTTGTATGTAATTGAAAAAAAAAACAGAAGCTTTTTCTCTCTTATCTACTTTTTTTTTTTTTTTTTTAATTAGGTTATCCTTGATTATTAGCCTTGATTATCAGTGGATTAGTGGATAAATCTTCCTGCTTCCCTGATAAGTCTGTGCTAATGCTCTAAAGCTAATTATAAAATATGGAAAGAAGATCATGTCTAATGAGCAAGAGGAAGCCTCAGAATGCTGTCTATGAGTGTCAAAGCTGTGTGGAGCAAAGACACACAGCAGAAGGGAGACAGCTCTATTATATAAGACAGTGCATGATACCTCACTTACTTAGACTATACTCAAGCCCAAGACAGGAAAGAGCCAACATTTGCAAGTGTAGGTATGTTTGAACATAATAAGGACTGGACATCAAACCCAAAGGAAAAGAAAATAAAAAATTAAAAGGGACAAAACAAGGCAGAGAGCCCTGCTTTGCCTTGAAGGAGCATCCAGGGGAATTGTCTCTTGGTTCATAGGAAAAAAAAAAAAAAAGTAAGAAAAAAGAAAAAACAGAGGCAATGAGAGATCTGTGCTTAGGAAAGAAACTCAAGATGCATCTGTTCTGTCAAAGAAAAATATTGTAAGTCCTTTTACCTCCCCGCCCCCTGCCAAAAACCCCCTCTCAAATTATTCCAATGTGTAGTGTAGTTGTCCAAATTAAATTTGCAACTATTTCAAATCCCAGTAAATGAGACAGACTTTGGATTTCCTTTGTTCCAAAGACAGAAGTTTCCTTTCCTTCCTTCCTTCCTTCCTTCCTTCCTTCCTTCCTTCCTTCCTTCCTTCCTTCCTTCCTTCCTTCCTTCCTTCCTTCCTTCCTTCCTTCCTCTTCCTTCCTTCCTTCCTTCCTTCCTTCCTTCCTTCCTTCCTTCCTTCCTTCCTTCCTTCCTTCCTTCCTTCCATCCTTCCTTTCCTTCCTTCCTTCCTTCCTTCCTTCCTTCCTTCCTTCCTTTTTCCTTTCCTTTCCTTTCCTTTCCTTTCCTTTCTTTCCTTTCCTTTCCTTTCCTTTCCTTCCTTTCCTTTCCTTTCCTTTCCTTTCCTTTCCTTTCCTTTCCTTTCCTTTCCTTTCCTTTCCTTCCTTTCCTTTCCTTTCCTTTCCTTTCCTTTCTTTCCTTTCTTTCCTTTCCTTCTTTCTTGGAACTGATGCTAGACTGGACTTGGTTAGGCTCCTGGCTACAAACATTGAACTTGGAGAAAATAAGATTAAATAGAAGGAGTAAAGCCTCAGAGTCCCTCCTGCTCTGACAGAATGGAAGGATTGTTATAAACTGAAGAGAACCAATGCTTAACACCACCAGTAAAATTGCTGTAATTATATAGATTATTTTTAAAAAGGAGTAGAGAAGAATTCTATATCTACATGTATGTATGTGCTTATGTGCATCTATATATCTGTGCTTATGCTGTGAATTGTGTATTGTGTAGAATGAAATACCAATAACCTAAGAATAAGAGTGTGTACAGCAATGAACTGCCGGAAACATAGCAGGAACCCCAGAGACACAGGCTAGCAAAGGCCCTGCTCACTCAAAAGAGGATGATAGTAGAGGCCCCAGGGTTAGGTCACACAAATAGCCAGTTGCTGATATATGGCTGTGTAACTACCTAATGAAGCTGCCCATAACTGATAGCACAGGTTGAGCTCTTTCTGAAGAGCGCAAAAGATAAAAACAACAACAAAATCACAGCTAGCTTTATTGGTAGCACCACTTCAGAAATGGGCAAGAAGAACTGGCCACTTTGCTATTCACTGAGCCACTGTGTATGTAAATATTGTCTTATTTACTGTTTCAGTAAGTCTATGATATTCAGTCTGCAGAAATAAGCTTAAATGATTTCTTCCATAAAAGAGAAGAGGTTTTCCACCTTTTGTTTCTACTTCCTTAATTCTCCTTAATTCCCAGATATTGACCAGGCTTGAAATAAAAGGACTGGAATCAATGAACAGCAAGGACCAGTTTAGCATGCTGACAGACACAGATTTGGGTATACAGGTATAGCTTACTAAGAAAAATGGATAATTAGCTCTGGACGGATGGATGGATATAGTAAAACCTGTCAGTAAACTAGAGCGAATATTATACACTAGCACCAGCTAAGGTCCAATAAATTCCAAAACTACTTTCTACCACAAGAGGGTTTCTAGCACAAACTTGGATCTTCCCGTAAATTTTCTTTCATTGTGAGTATCTAGCAGCAGGAGTGAGAAGAAGAGGAGCTAGAGAAGAGCAGCCTTTGCTTATTGTTTTGGATAAACAGCACTTTCACACAGCATCTGCACTCTTCCCCATTGTCTAAAAACCTTCTTTGACTATAAGTAGGACATGAGTAAAAGTGAAGGGGAAGCTAAGGAGAAAAATACATCAAAGACTAAGACAAAACCCTAGAGAGTTCTCAGAAAGAACATATAATTTTCACCCATCCAGTCTGAAGTGTTCTCAGAAAAGGTGAAACTCAAAAGAAATTGATCCCCCTATTCTTTCCACAGCTACATCAACTTCTCACCTCTCTTGCCTGTTGATTCTATCTATTGTGTCAATCTGAGGAAACTACAGGAAGGTCTGAGGCAGATGCATGGATAAGAGGAAGAAAGGAAGAGGCAGTGGTGCCTGTAGACCCATCATATAACCTTGGGAATCAATTGCTTTCTTTTTTACTGTTTGAATTTTGAAATCTAAAATCCAGTTAAAAGCTTCTCAGCCTTTGTATCACCCAAATAATTAAATTACTATCAGTTCTTAAGCAGGAAACTATCTAGTTTCGGTTGAATTTTATGGATGTGCCATTATAGAGCATATTCTTAACCATTATAGTGCACATTCTCTCTTCAGTCTCTTTGACTAGAACATAGATATTGCAAATAAAATCTCCTCTGGAAAAAACTGCATAGAAAACAACGAGTCTCTTAAATGCTGAAACAACAGTTTAAAACCCTTAGGCACTAGAGTTAAATTAAGTGAATTAAATTCAGGCAGTGAAAGTTGCCATTCTTATACATAACTAACTTTACAATGTTTATAACATCAAATGACTTATATGGACATTCACTAATTACTACATAAAATAATGTGATATCACCAAACCACGCAAAAGAAAGTTTGCCAGATGAAAACCCTATTTCTTAAGGGGGAAAATTAAGTACAATTACTTAATATTCAGAGGAAGGGCACTGAACTGCTTGCACCTGTCCCTTCTGAGCTACAAAAGACTTCCCAGACTAGCGTTATGCTCCCAGGGTGTATCTGATTGACTCATGGGTGATTATCAGTTACACTAGCCACCTGTAATCATACTTTATATATTTAAAAATATGTTTGATAATTGCATATCTCTATTCAGTTGTATTTAGTTTAGTGCATATACAGAATAATATAAGTTGCACTTACAGACTGCATAAGCTAAAGAGCTTCAAGATAGAAATTACTCCTAGCACTGCTGGCTTCTAGGAGGGTGAGGTGGCTGAAGGACGTCTGAATTTCACAGAGTAGGAATAGAGGAATAGACTGGGGACTCTGAAACTATAAAGAAGTTAGATTTGAAACAGTAAAAAAAAAAAAGTAGGAGACTTCAAGGTGTGCACGGTCAGAAGCTAAAATATGTATATAGGATATACACATATATGTATACATATACACACACACACTCAGACTGGTAACCAGTCTTTCTTTTTACCCTATTCTTTCTGAAATTGGAATAAAATATATCTGCATTTAATGTAAATGAGTGTATATTTGTTCTGTCTCGGTAAAGGCTGGTATACCTCTTCTACGTTTTCTACCTGGAGATCTGTCCATAAGAAGCAACTGAGTCAATTGATGAAGCTCTTTGTAGGCTAGCATGCCTCTGACTAGTTGGTGAAACATTGCAGCTTGGAAAGAAGGTTTTTTTTTTTTTTTTTTTTTTTTTTTCCTTACTATTTCTTGACTATTTTCCGATGGGAAAGTCTGGAAACTAGTGATTTCTGAGAATATGATAAAAGTTCGTCTTTCACCCACAGACCTTCAGGCACCTGTCTTCTGACCTGATGTCTTGGGAGTTTTGCAGTTTGCCAGGAGACAGCAGGCAGGACAACATGAAGAGATTGCTGAGGCTTGTTCATCTCTCTGACTATTATCCTTGGCTGAGTAATGACATGACAAGGGGACATCAGTGATGTGGTCAGGGAAAAACAGAAGTGTATCAAGACTGATATATGTCTCCAGGACTGAGGGTCAAGCAGTTCAGGTCCTTTCAGCGTGTGGAGACAGCCCTCAGCAGAAATGGACTCATCCAGTAGGCCAGCACCTGGCTGATTTCGTAGTCAGGGCTTCTATTACAACAAGCATCATCTTCAAGGAATGAGGACTGCTTAACAGGGATGAGAGCCATCTGACCAGGCGAAGCAGGCAAGGGACTTGCTAAACTACATAAGTAGGCTTAAACTAGGTATACCAAGGGAATGTTCCTGGAGCCCAAGGAGACATGGCAACACAAAGGACAGAACAGGGGTACGAGGACCAGGGAAGATCTCACACTTTCCTTTTAAAAGCAGCATGCCTTGAGACTCTTGACAAATGCCCATATACAGGCCCTGTATGTAGCATGAGGAAACAGCAGAAGAAATCAGAAATCAGAAATCATTTGCAGAGCTGTGGCTTCATGGAGTTATAGCAACATGGTAGATGGTAGGACAGCTCCCATTGTAGTGCTATGTGGCTGGTATGGATTGTCTCACTTGCAGGATGTGTATGTTGTTAGAAAGTCCATGCAGCTGAGAAATGGACTTGCAGGAGGACATCACAAGACAACACATCATCAAGGTTGATGAAAAGGGTATGGGGTCCTCCCCCTGCAGCTGCAAGATTTGGGATCCCCAGCTGTGAGAGAAGAAGCAGGCCAAGCCTGTTCTTACTGGTCACAGAAATGGAGACTCCTGGTGTGGCAAAGGCTAGGAGATCCTGCTCCACCTGTGTGGAGATTCCCAGCTGTACATGAGCTTTGGAAGATGTTTTCTCCAAGCTTTGTTTTGCCTGATCACCTATCCAGCAGAGCAGGGAAGAGGAGTAAGATATGGTCTTGGGAGTCTCTCTGCTGCAGCATAGAGACCTCTTGGCCCCCCAGCCTGCTGCCAAGGAACATTTGCTTCTTCCCAGGACCTCAGGTCAAGGGGAAGTATATTTGCAGCAGTGATGAGGCTTCTCCAGCCCTCGAACTACTACCCTGACTTCTTTTCCTTGGTGACACAGACAATAGGGCTGGGGAGACTGAGATCATATCAGGAGTTTTGACTGAACATTTTTACTGGTAAGATTGGCTTTCAGTAGTTCCAGCACCCTAAGACCTCAATAAAAGTCTGGTACTTGAAAGACTTACTCTTGTTGGGAAAGGATCATGTCATACTACAATTAACAAAATGGAAGTAAAACATGTGAACCCAAAGGAGCTGATTGATGTCACTGCAAGGACACTCTTAACTATCTTTGAAAGGTCATGGAAGGAGGAGGAGTTTCCTGAGGACTGGAAAGAAGCAAATGTCACTCCTATCTTCAGTGATATGATGTTCAGCTGGAGGCCTGTTGGCAATGGTAAGTCCTGGGGCTGATATTGTGCCCAATATCTGTCAATACAGTCATCAATGACCTCGAGAGTGAGATAGAGTGCATTTTCAGAAAAGTTTTAAATAATACAAAATGAGATAGCCTCATAGCCCAGATGATTGTGCTGCAATTCAGAGGAAACTTGAAAGGTGCTAGAATTGGGCAGACAGGAGACTCATGAAGTTTGGCAAAGCAAAGTGCAAGTCCTATATTCAGGGAGAAATAATTCCACACAGCAGAACAGGCTAGGGTCCAACCAGTTGGAGAGCATCCTAGAAGAAAAAGCCTTAAGGTTCTGGTGGTGGAAAATCAAATGACCATGAGCCAGAAATATGTCCTTGCAGAAAATGAAGTGAGCACTATCCTGGGATGAATTAGTAAATGCATCACCAGCAGATCAAAGGAGATGATCCTTCCCCTCTGTGTTGGTTAGACCATATTCACAGTGCTGTGTCCAAATCTGAGCTCCTCAGTACAGGAAAGATCTAGAGGTGCTGGAGAGAGTCCATCAAAGAACCATCAACATGGTTCATGGTTCTGGAGCATGAATAACACAGCAAGAGTATTAGGGAGTGACCAGATATGAAAGAAAAGGTGAAGTGAGGTGAGAGTCAAGGATGATCCCAGCTCAGGCAGCGCTCTCACCAACAGGGTGCAGTTCCAAGGGGTTTGAAAATGACAAGCAGAGCTGGATGCTGGTAATGGAATCCACATAAGGAAGTTATCAACCATGTCCAGAGTCAAATCCTGGAATACAGTGAGAAGCAGCAGGAAAGGCCAGAGCTAGGTCTGAAGAGCATCACTCTTATGTGCTGAACTGAAATGTGAATCCAGGGCTCCAGGGAGTGGGGAGAAGTCTCCAGGCAAAAACAACCAGGGCATGAAAGTCTATTGGTGCCCAAGGTTCCAGAGAAAGAAAAGTTGAGGAAAATTTTAGATTTATTGGAAAACAATGATTCAGACATGGCTGTTCCAAAAATTAACTTTTTCGTATGTGGAAAGTTGACACTGTATGAAGAAATATTTAAGAAGGAACTGAATTAGAATGTGTCTAGAGTATGTCTCTTAAATAACACTTAGAAGATATGCAGAACCTATGACATAGGTACAAGGCACAGAATTCTGCATTCAGATGGCTTTTCTCTGAATTCCTTTGAATTCTGTATCCCTCTTTGAACTAATACTAGTTGCAGACAATTTCCAAACTGCTTCATATATCACTTTATAATGAGATAATTTTCATATGGCTAAACTTCATAGAAACATGACTATGAACATGAGTATCAGCAGGCTTAACATTGGTGAAAACAAGCCATATCTCTGATCCAGATTGGGGAGTTTCAGAAGTAGTGGAGTCATAATTCCTAGCAGTGTTCAAGAAATGTGTAGATGAGGTACTTAAGGACATGGTTTAACAAGCATGGTGTTGATGGGCTTATGATTGTATTCGATTATCTCAAAGGTCTTTTCTAACTATAATGATTCTATGATTCTATGAATTCCGTCACAAACTTTTGATCTATTATCATGCTATTAAAAGGGAGCAAAATCTATCTTTTTGATTGCACTTTGGATCTTTTCTCTGGATAGTTCATTATATGCTCAAACTTTTAACTTTTCTGGGGGGAGGTTCAAGGCGGAATGGGATCTTGTTCATCCAGTCCAGACATTTCACAGCTTGTTGTGGTTTCTCAGATCTGTTACACTTTTCTGTTTACGATCACGTCTATCGCATCAGTAAAACCAATATTTACACTTTTTTTCCTCACACCTATATTCTCTACAGCCATTGGTGCTGCTCCTAAAACTAGCTACCACAGTATATCCCTCACCATATTCAAACACCCCCATCAAATGACACCTGACATCTGATCTTTGATATCTGAAAGAGATGTGAAGATTTTAATTGTACAAAAAGTTTCAAAATCACTAGAATGTGCCCTAGAAGATGCATTTTATCACCATCTCTTCCTTACCCACTTTCTCTTTGTTTTTTTGAAATAGTATATTGTCGAATTTAGATTATACTGTCTTTGGAACAGAGAAAATGTTTTCTGAATGATATTTCTTAATAAAAAAAATATATTTTATAATTTTGACAACTTTAGAATTGTTAATGAAATAATAAATTTTATCATCTTTATCAATATTAAGATTTTTTTTTCAATTAAAAGAATTGTTAAAATATTAGAAAAAGAAGGAGATGGACAGAATTGTTTAGACACTGAATTCTTGTTTCTTTATTTAATGTGGTTTGCATACAAAGCTTCTGTTCTGAAACATAATCTTTTTTTGTTGTGGACACTTCCTGACAACTCTGACTTCAGCACAGCTGGATATCTGACAAGCTGGAGGATTTTAAAAAGATCAGTTCAGGCATTCCACTGTGTGTGATTGACAATATGTCTTAGACCAATGGTAAATGAGGTATCTCAGTGTTTGAAGGATCAGGGAGGTGAGTACTGTAGTTGTATGTGATTTGTTCCTGGCTAGGAAAATGCACAAGTTAAAAAATAGCAAAAATAGTAAAAATAGTCTGTACTCAAAAGTCTTAAAATAGTCTTAGCAAAAATAATCTTTACTCAAAAAAGTAATTCCAGTGAAATTAGTAAGTTTTCTCATGAGAAGGTTCTGTCTGGAGATCTGGACCAACAGGATTTCTCTAGCCCAGTTTTGTTTATTTATATAAGAGATGGAAAGACACAGTGAAAAAACTGCGGTGCTGAATACATACAAACCAAACAAATGATTCATCTTGTCTATTTTTTCTTCCTATTCATGATGCTGGTTTACTTTTGGAAAGAAATTTCATAATATAAATGTGTATTGTATTTCCATTCATAGAACCGTTAAATGAGGAAGATCTTGTCTTACTTAAAGAGAAGATCTCTGGTTCACACAAAATAACTATGATCTACTTAATAAAGCTTGCAACAACACTCTATATCACATTTTGACATGCACCAATAGATGTTTTCATCACTGCTGTAAATTAACACGTAAGAAGTTTCAGTTACCCCATCGGTTGAAAATCGTCCCAAGTAACTCATGGCATAATGCAGGTCGAGGGAGGTGATCCTGCCCCTCTACTCAGCCCTGGTGAGGCCGCATCTCGAGTATTGTGTCCAGTTCTGGGCTCCACAGTACAAGAGGGATGTGGAGCTGCTGGAGAGAGTCCAGCGCAGGGCTACAAGGATGATCAGGGGCCTGGAACATCTGCCCTATGAGGAGAGGCTGAGGGAGCTGGGCCTGTTCAGCCTGGAGAAGAGAAGGCTGAGAGGGGATCTAATCAGTGTCTATGAGTACCTCAAGGGAGGGAGTGCAGAGGATGGTGCTGGTCTCTTTTCAGTGGTGGCCACTGATAGGACTAGAGGAAATGGCCAGAAACTGAAACACCAAAAATTCCATAGGAACTTAAGGAAAAATTTCTTAACAGTGAGGGTAACAGAGCACTGGAACAGGCTGCCCAGAGAGGTTGTGGAGTCTCCTTCTCTGGAGATCTTCAAAACCCGCTTGGATGCAGTCCTGTGCCACGTGCTCTAGGTGTCCCTGCGTATGCAGGGGGGTTGGAGTAGATGATCTCTAGAGGTCCCTTCCAACCCTAAGCATTCTATGATTCTATGATTCTATGATAATGCATTATCAGGGTTCATTAGCACTCAGAGGGGCTAGTATTATTTCCAGTGACCTCAAGGGCAGTATTTCAAGTGATTTTCACAGTAGCAAGATTGTGTTCACTGCTTTTTAATGCTTGTAGCTCTGCCACAGAAATAATCAGTCTCGAAAGGCATATGCTCACTGTGAAGGGTCAAGAGACAGTTTCATTCAAGACATTAATGGATAGAGACAGAGACTATTGAAACATATTGCATAGTTTACTTAACCTTAAGTAGAATATAAACCTCTCTCTGCGTACAATTCTCCCAAAGAGAGACAAAATTTTCGTTACCCTGTTGAACATTAAAAGTGTATAGCATCTCTGCACCATTTCTGTCAAAACAGATTGTCATAATGATATTTTTGAACCAAGCTTTAGATGTTGTACTTTGTATAGTAGACACCATGATCACAGCAAAACATTGTCTTGATACCCAATGGGTGAAGTTATAATCGTTTTCAAAAATTGTATTGACCCTTTATGTTAAACCTTTAAAATGATGGCATAAATCTCTTTTGGCTGTAACAATATAAAATATTGTTTATTTTTTGGTTATAGTAAGAAGCTTTCTGATTGTTCTAAACAGAGCACAAAAATGACAAAAATATTCATCATATCTTGAAGAATTTGCATTTTGCGTATCTCTCATTCTGGTTTGTGATGTTCTGCAATGCTTCTCAACACCAGTTGAGTATTCGCTTGATTAAGTTAAGTACCACCATCAACGTATCTTGACATTATGACTGTATTCAACACTCCATAAAAATAAGTTAATAAGTATAGATAGATAGATTGGAGCTTACATGGTGAAACACATAAATTCTGTGCTTTGTAAAGCACAATTTTAAAGCCAGTAGAGCCAGTAAAGTTGATTAATATAATTTCAATTTTACCTGAAATGAAACCTAGGAACAAACTCATAAATGTTCCCTATTCGTAGTATAGTATATTCACAGTATATTCACAGATGGATACAAAGAGGGTGCACAATCCAATGTCTTGCCTGAATAACTGATTCAGGAGATTCTGCGTTATGTGGAAATACCTTGCAAACAAGTAACACTCCAAAGCACTGTTAAACTATTTCTAATAATTGTTTTGTTTCACAGGCACATTTCACAGGTTTTGTTTCACAGGCAAATAAAGACGATTATGTTCTTGGTACTTTATAGAATTTCTATCCAAAAAGTATATAGGTACCCAAGCGCTTTGGGGTGCTAACTATTCCTTAATGGATTTGTGTTTCTATGGAGAAAAACATCAAATTCTCATAGCAAATATTTTAAAACAACTACGTCATGATTACTCTGTAATTTAAATTACAGGTATTCAGGGTTCTCCTTTTTCTTTCATCTTGCCCCTTTGTAAAGTAGCTGGAATAGTAAGCTTTGGATATCCAGGTTCCAGTGTAATACAGTGCAGTGTGTATAGTGCAGTATAAGTACTATTTACAATGCAATATAAATTGCATTTATTTAATGTCTTAGACAATTGTAAATTATTGTGAAAGCAATAAATAATTACTTCTTACAGTAAATGATGATGATGGAGCAGTTCCAGATAGACAGTATGCACATATCACTCCCTCAGCTTCAGAAACTGTGTTAGTCTCCTCAAAGAGTTTTAAAGGTTCAGACCAGAGTACTGAAAAACAATGGCAGAGCTGAGCATCAAAGCAGGGAAAGCAGGTGCCAGTCTTTGCTGCTGCCATGGAATGATGTAAGAAATGACTCCCTGAGGTAATCTCTCTCTCTCTCTCTCCCCCCCTTTTTTTAATATATATATATATGTATATGTATATTAGAATTTTATATATATATTTATGTTAGAAGATGTCATATCTTCTATATATTAATGTATATATTAGATATATATATTAGAAGTAAGTTGAGACCTGAGCCTGAATGAATTCAAGTGTTCACATGCAAATGTGAAAAATATGTAGTGATTTTAGCAATTTAAGACTGCATATTAGCTGCAGAATTCCAGAATTTCCTGATCTTTTGGCAGATCTAAAAAGACTGATGGAGACCTGGAATATAAAACGAGTGTGCAAAATAATATTTGGTATACATCCATTGACATGATTTATTTAAAGATAAATCTAATAAAACCAGTAACAGACAATGTCTGAAAACACAGCAAATATGAAAAGAGTGCACTGTTGTCTTTATTTATTTAATGCCATGCAAAAATGGATACAGCAGAAGATAAATGCAAAATGGATGCAGCTGATAGCTTTCTGACCATAACTCACTTTGCTGCAACACTGATCCTGTCAGTGTCTATTGCTTTGTTTCTTTACCAAATGGGCTCTGATATTCCAAAGCTCTTCCAGTCATAAGGTTTATTTTCCTGACCCTCTGTCAAACCTCACATGAACCAGAGCAAATGACTCTGTCCAACCATCTCATCATACTAAATGTCTGTATAAATTCATCAGCTAGCTGGCAAATTTAGCCTGAAGGTCTATAGAGCCTGCAACGATAAAATATATTAAAAAGAACTGTTGTAAATCAGAAACTACCACCAGATTGTTCTCCTTTTCCGAGATCTATTCTTCCAGAATGTAGGGCTGTCCTAGTAGGACAATTAAAGTACAATCAAGGAGAGAGAAAGCTTCCTAGCTACAGAAACATACTGAGGTTAAGACTTTTTTCATACATGTGTCCAGAATAACAAAGAACATTAATATGACAGCTATGTTTTCAATTTGTATCCATTCCCTGGTGAAGGCAGAAATGTGGATTTGCTACTGACCTTGCATTATATGATTATTTAGTAATCTTGAAACTCATATTCATATTTCCAAAGTATAACACATACAGTGTGGTTTTCTCAGCCTTTTCTTTCCTTTCCTCTTTCAGTATTTCCTCTTTCGTAAATGAATTGTTATTCACTTTACTCACAGTGTTATGACATGTGCAGCTGACAGATTTTGTGAGGTTTATTTCTTGGTTTTTATGGCTTGCTTTACATAGGTACTCAGCTATTTACATGATCATACCCACTTCTTTCACATAATGTACTCATAATTATGACCTATTCTATTCCCTCCTACACATAACCTTTCTCATCAGCAGCACTCGATCTCACTGTGTAAGCCCTATGTATAGCTGATGCTGTTGACCACCTCACTTAGAAATTCTAGTCCCTCAAGGAACATGGGATAGCGTGGATGTAATGATAAGGGAATGGGCAAAATTCACTGTTAGCTGTCAAGGAGGATTTCCACCATCAGCATTAACCATATAATATAGTGGCAGTGGAGGGCAATGAATGTGGAGAGAAGCGAGAGCAATCAGCAAGCTTTCATTCAGTGAGATGGAAGAGCTTGTCAAAGACACAAACAACTAATCAGTTGCCAGCACTGATTGATGCACCAGCCTGCATTCAAATCTATCATCGTGACCAAGTAATGCCTACCGTTTACCCAGTGGATGGATAAACTAGAGGTAATATATGGCATCTAAGCAAATAGATCATTAATTCCGCTTAATATGTGGGGGCTAAAGTTTAAATCTTTTTCTGAGCAGCAATCTCTCCCTTCAGGAAAAAAAATCTACTGTGGTTGACTAGGCAATAAAGATTTTTTTCTTTTTACAAGTTACAAATTTGCTGCATTGGATTTTATTTCTGCCTACACTTCACAATTGTGACCTAGTAGTAAATCTATCAGGAAATTTATTTACATGTTAATTAAAAGGGTTAAAGAAGATAAGAAACGATATGCTAGTGCAGGCAGAAGGCTGCTGTTCTGCATTCCTTCTTTGTGCTTTACACTCTTATGTTTGCACTTACTACTCCCAAAACTCACCCTGACATACTCTTACCCTTGACTTTCTATTCTTTTTTTTTTTTTTTCTGATCATAAGATGAAGAAATTTAATGCAGGCAGAGAGTTAATTGGGTTTTATTATTACTTGACTTCTTCTTAATTGCAGGGCATGCTAGAGAAAGACTTCTTAATGGTTTGTAAATTCCACATTTTTCACCAATCCTTATCAAAGAGAGTAGATTTTGGCACATGCTTTTGTAAAGTGATAATTCAGAGAATAATTAAAGGAAATATTGAGGTTTGCATTGTTGTAAATTAGAACTGATTTAAAATTGGACAATAGGTAATAAGCAATCTGTAGCTTTCCAGGCCGAGTTCTGGCTGTTTACCTTCCTTTACTCGTCAATAGGGTAGAAGACAGGGGTTAATAAATATGAAACGGGGTCTGGGTTTGCTATATCAACTATAATGAAATAAATATGTAGTTTATGAAGTGGAAACACTTAGAAATACAATTTTCTAGGATTTTGAAGTTTATCCATATACTCTCTGGATTGTTTCAAACGCTGCCATTAACTGCTCTTCAGTAAGGTCCTGTTAATAACTAATTAATGGTTCCATTCATGATTTTTATTTTCTGGAATAATAAATTATTAATATCAGGGAACTACAATAAGCATAAATATTTATATATTCCATTTTGCTTAATATACTTCATCTTTAGGATTATAAAAAAAGATCAATCATACTGTTAAAGTATTTGACTAAAACACAGGCCTGCTAAAATTCTAACCAAGTAGTACATTTAGAGAAGTTAAGGTTGAGAAAAACAGATTTTAAGCCTGTACAATTTCAAGAGATCTTTCAACCTAAATCCAAATAGGTAAAGCTGGAAATAAAAATGCAAACAGTACAGTCATGCAAATATTCTCAAAGTCAAGTATAAGTGTGTAAGTAAGTAAAGTGTAATCTTGACTTGCAGCAGGACCTTGACCATCTGATCATAGATTCCTAAGAGACTTTAAAGAGAAAATTATAATAATCACTAACAAAGCTAATTTGAAATTAGAAAAAGGTTTGCCTTTAAAAGTATTTATTGACATTCTCTCCAACATTATTATTATACAAGGAGCATTGATGGAAAACGTTTGTTTCTTTTCCAGTGGCTGTCTCAGTAATTCATCTATAAGGAAACTTTAAAATCATAAATTTTTATTAACTGGTGCAATAGCATATCAACTACACATCAGTGGGAAAGCTTTATGAAAGAATTGTAAAAAATTTGAATCTTATAGTCTTCATTCTTATTTCAAGAAAACTTGTTTAACTATAATGGCTTAAAAGCACCCATTTTAAAATATATCCACTAGCTCTAAGCTTCAAGAACTGAAACGTGTATGCTTTACAAAACATTCATCTGGGCTTGTTCAAAACAAGCTATTCTCTTCAAGATGAATACTTTCTGTCATAAATGGAGTATTTGCTATCTAAATGTTCTGAGCATCAGTGCACGTTTTAGATGTTTTGTAATAACTTCTGAATAAACCTTAAAAACATTTGCAAAGAAAAGTAAAATACAATGCAATGAAAAATACAATAAACATACCTCTGTTCCTTAATACAAAACTTTGGTTTTCTAATATTTCTTTCATAGCTTCCTTGAGACCTATAAAAACTAAATAATTAACTCAAGTTCAACAAAATATACCCAAGGGGACTGAAATATAATTCTGGTCTGAAAAATTATACTGAACAGGTAGCAGTTTTTAATGGTGTTTATTGTTTTTGATCACCATTTTGCAACAGCTGTTAATGTTGCTTTACAATCTTATGCCTAAACATCGAACTGCAATCTCGGTTGTAGGGAAAATAGCAGAATAGCAACAATTTTTCTCTCCATTTATGAGAGTGTTTACCCTGCCACAAGCTTGATTAATCCGTATCATTTTAGTGAAGATCAGAGACTAATGGGAAGGTTATTTTTATGCATATACGCTCTCTCTATATAAACTTATGATTCTCTGGCTGCTTTAATATCTGGACCTACCAGTCTTAGTAGACTTCTGGGCACATTGTGTGGTATTTTCTTACCACCATATATCAGACAGAATCATTTGCATAGTACTTAAGTGCCAGAGTTGTTCAGGAAATAAGCACAGCTTAAAAAATTTACCTCTTTTTAAGTCTTATTTTTTTTTCCAAAGTTCGTATTGTGCCTAAGTAAAAGGGATAAGAATCCTTGGGAGACATGTATCAATGACAGTGTTGGTTAAAAAAAAAAAAAAAAAAAAAGCTGTCTGATGAGATCTGAGATATACTTATCCACGTCTGTGCATTAGGCAGTCAAACATATAACTACCTTCTACAATAATGGATCTATACTATGAGGATACAACCTCTGTAAATTAAACTCGAAGCTGTTATGAACTGGGAGGGAAATACATTTCCATAGAGGTTCATGTTCTGTCTCCAGGAGAGGTTCTGAAATTTCTAGAAATCTAAAAAGATAAATGCACATGAAAGTAGACAGTGGCTTCAAATCTCTTTCTCAGAAACTGTGCTCCATTCATTGATAAGAAAGTTTTTAATATTTCAGGTAGTTTCCAGAAGAACTAGGTATCTGATGTATGAAAAAAAAAAAAGAGCAACCAGCCTTCAAGGTTCAGTATGTCAGAGAAATGTTGCCAGCATTGAAATCAGCATAGTATGGACACAGCTCCAAACTGTATGGCCCTTTATGCACAGTCGACAGCATTATGTTCCATGATCAACTCCACTGAGGTCCCTGTGATTGCTAATAAAATAAGATACTATTGCACATAAGAATGTGCACTAGCATATTGCACTCGGTGTATTTGCAATACTACTATGTTTTTTTTCGCTTAAAAAATCCAACTGCAATCATTTACTATAGTTCAGACCTCTGAGGTATGTCTTGAAATTTATATGTTTTTATTCCCCTTGAACTCTACTTACGTTTTAGCATAGTTTTCTTTTGGCAGTATTTGTTGCACAGGTACCTCAAATTATTGAATATCTGAAAGCATGTATCCCTTTTAAAATCATGTTCAGATCAGTATGCTCAAAACAAAGAAATATAACTTAATGTGTCAGAAATATATAGCTGGTAATTTACAAAATTCATATAGTGATTGCTATTATTTCATTTATTTTGTTTCTCTGTATGTTGGTATTATTTACTTCTAGAATGATGTTGTATATGTCATCCAGTAAAAAATTACATGCTTGCAGTGAGAATTTGTAGCTGATTTCTCTGTAAATAATTCTTTGAAAAAAAAATATTTAAAATATGTTTTGCATTTTTAAAGCTTTTCCAGAACTAATTCTTACTCATAGCTAAGAGGTGATGGAAGTGCATTTCAGTCAAGTCAGTGTTAGTGAGTCATGGGACAAATAAAACACATCAGGATGAGCCTTTCAATGACAGTGGAATAACCACCTCTCCTTACTTTCACTCTAGTTTTATTTTAGTAAACAGCATAGTCTTCTCAGAATTAATTATTTGAGGAGCTCTTTTACTTCTGTTTTGACAAGAAATTGACCAAATTATTATACTTCCATCTGCTGATCTACCTCTTTTCTTCAGTATTACCATCCTAAATACTCAGATAATAAATTATTTTTTCTTCACAATAATTTAAATAGATGTTTTTACGTGCCAGAACCATGTATTAGACTAAGTTATTTGTAATGTTCATCTAGGGGAAAAGAAGACAAAAGGAAGAACAAGAACTGCAAAACACATTGCAGTCTAAACATGCACTTTTTTTTTTTCAATTAAAACAATATATGATAAGCTTCAAAAATAGTTAGGCTATAAAAGACTTAGGATACTCTTGAAAAGATTTAGGATACTCTTGAAAAAGAGACATATGCATATTACCTCAGCCTAGAATTAAACATTAAAGAAAGCTCTTCAGGCATTTGTGGTAGTCAAAGAGTGCCACCCAAAAAAAGCTGAACAATTTTCAGTGTCTAAGTACTTTACTTAGATATATTTCTAATGTCCTTTTAAAGCAGTAGGATATGTTGGAAAACACACCTTTTGAAATACCTTCGCATTGTACAAGTCAAATTCTACTTAAACAAAGGAATTGTTTGCCAGAAGAAAGAGCACCTTGGCCAAAAGGTGTGAAGTTTGTAGTTTCCCACAAGCACTCTAGCCAAATTTAGTATCTGAGATCTGCTCATCATATCCTGTGGGTTTTAACTGCTGAGCAGTAACTACATAAGCACGATTTTCCTCCCATGGATGTTAATGGATGTGTTATAATTTATCTAAATGGCAACAGAGGAAGGTCACATACTATGTATATATATATATATTTTTAGTGAGCATATGCTAATGCTGAGAACTACTATGCGGTATGATCAAGTGAACTGCAAGTGCATATGAAATACAGAAAGCATAAGACATTATGTCTACTCTCCTGGGAAGCACACACTGTTCGGATCGCAGACAAACTACCATGAAGACAGTTTCCAAACCCGGGTAGCATTTCCCAGGGAGTTATTTTACACTAAGTGCCACTGGTCCTTGGAACCAAATATAATGTATTAAAGCAAACACCAGTTCTACAGCTCATGTTGGCCCATCGTATATATGAAGGAATCAAGTATTCACACTCTTTAAAATAGATTCCTTCTCTTTTTTTATACAAAGAAAAATAAAATATAACTTTAACCAGCAATAAATAAAAGCACAGAACATGTATGTCCTGGTTAGCCCACTTTGTGCATTCCAACCACTCTGAAGAGCTTTTCACAGTGACCAAGTTTCAGTGACTCTGCTTTCTCTTTTAATTGTTCATCTCTGTACAACTTGGTCAAATTTGACAAATCGTTTTTTTGCTGTTTCTCCTTCCAGCAGCTAGTCTGAATATATTCTATGTAATCTTTTTCAACAGTCCTTTCTAGCTCTTGAAGCTCCAAACCTTGATAAATCTTTTCAAAGTTTTTAGCAACATAGTAAGGCACCTGCAAGTTCTCGGTTTCTCTACTAATAACATGGCCTATGGACGATTTGTCAAACAGACTGTAGGGTGGATTAGTTGCCACCAGCTGAGTTATAATGGACACTATTATTATTATGAAAACTGGTATCAAGTGAATGAATGCAGAATACGAGTTCTGTGGTCTATTTTCTTTCTCTTCTTGCTCCTGTGTCCATGCTCTCTCATTTTGGTGCCTCCGCGGATAATAGTGAGCATCTCTAGGTACATTTGAGAACATGGATATTTCCTGTAGGAAAGTGCCCACCAAAGAACACATTGAATATTTCTTCTGGCGTGATATCTGCTTCAAATTCTGGATAATAATCATAGTGCCTGGTCTGGCCATGGTCAGCTTGGACATTTTCTTGGTCACTTCGAAACTCATTGTATCGCAGCTGTTTTTCAGGGTTGCTCAGAACTGCAAAAGCATTGCCTATTGCTTTGAAGGCCTCGATGACGCCGGGCATGCAGTTCTTGTTGGGGTGGAACTTGATGGCCAAGCAGCGGTGGATCATCTTCAGCTCCTCCTTGCTGACGTCCCTCTCCACACCCAGGATCTCGTAGTAATTCCTGCAGCGCTTTATCCACCGCACGCTGCCCAGCTGCTCTGGCATGGAGGTCATGGTGGCAGCGCGGGCCGCCGCGGGGCCACTGCGGGCCAGCTCGGCCGCTCAGCACCCGCCGTGCAGGCCCCGCCGCCTCACCATGTTGCACGCCGGGGTGGTAGCAACCTACATAGCTTCTTCTTAGGAACACTAGGCCTGATTCCTCATTATTCACAGCTAATGTCACAGATGTTGTTTCTTTGAGAAATGAAAGATAGAATTGATTCTTTTTGACCAACTAGATATATTAGCTGTCTTTTTCTTGCTAATGCACTAAAATTCTTTGAATAGTGGGTCTCTGCTAAATTTACAATTATATATTCTAATACAACCTGCCTTTATAGATGCTTTTCTGATTTATAAAAATCATGAAGTTCTTTTCTTATACTATAGTTTGACTTCTGCCCTTTGGGTAGATTAAGTAGAGTTGTGGCCCTAAACAGGAATAAGGTGATCTTTTCTGTACTAGAAATGCAGCCACTCAGGGGAAGAAAGACAAAGGTTTTTATGAGAACTTCACAGACTTTTTCTAAATACAGAAGGGAAAAAAACAGTCAACACAATTTTAGGAAAACAAAAAGTTATATATTTTGGCTTTGAATAAAAAGCAAGAGATTTAATATAGTTATGAGACTGAGTTCTTTCAGCTCTGTGGATATAAAATATATATATTAAGAAAAGTGAGAAGCTTTTCTCAGTAGTAAGGTGACATTTTATTTTCATTGCTTTTTTTTTTCCCTCTGTGATATTTAGAGAATATTTAAGATTTTTTTGTTTTAATCTCTTAACATCAGTATTTGCACTTTAAGCCATGCACCTTTTTCTTCCGACACTGCAATCCGATGACTATGATAATTCAGTGACATCAACCCTCCCAACACTGTCCAGGATCCCAAATGCTGCCAAGTTCTTGAATTTCACTGTGTCCTTGGAGATGCTATTCTGTATCAAATTAGCACCTAAAGCATTCCTATGGACACAACACAGATATTAGAAAAGCTCTATCACAGTCGCTGGTGTGAGATCCCAGAAAATAAGCTGCATGAGAGGATGGACTCTTAGCAGTGTTTTTTTAGCTTTCTTAGCCAGGCTTCATCTGCTTGTCACTCTTCCTCCTCTGTTGTCTTTTTTCTTGCCATCGACATATCACAGAGAGGTTCATGGTTCCTTGGATAATTCTTTTATATGATGTTGCCTTCTTTCTAAAGGCAGACAGGATATGACCTGGCATATGTGTGATACTAATATAATTATTTTCAAATATTTATATAAATATGCAGCTTTTCCTTATAACACCTCTCTAAGATGTCATTTTCCTAAGGAATAAAATTCCTGATGAAATACATGTGGCACTGCAGGTCGCTAAGAAAAGACATACATTAGGGATGATACATGGAAAAGGCATTAGTATACATACCTGTGATCTGTCTTCTTTTTCTTTCTCCTTCTGCAGAACCTGTAAGAGAAACAAATAAAGGTGGAGAAGGCATACACTACCTAGCAAATACAACAGGCACAGAATGACCCTCAAGCTTTTACAGGCATGCTTAATTATTGCTTGCCCTAACTGCAAAGGTAAGCAACCTCTTCCTCTTGAGAGACTTGACAGAGGTAGTTAACCTTTTTCCTGCCTATTAAGCAGTTCTCTGCAGCTGACCAGTTTAGGACCCCAGTGGCAAAAATTTGGAAGCATAGTCTTTTTTTTTTTTTTTTTTCTGACTCACTGATCCTCGTGTGAAAACCGGTATCGTGCAGCTGCCTTTGCTACGACTGAAGGATGGAAGGGAAATCATCTGCTATTTTTCCCAAAAGCTGAAAAAATAAGTAGATAAAGATAAACCTCTTAGTGTCCAAACTAATCAAAATCTAAACCTAAAAGACCTTTGCAGGGTCTAAAAGACCCTAGTTGTATTGGTCTGCTTTCTACTATGGGACTTTGACATTTTGTCAAAGAATACACAATGGTTAGTTTCTTTCAATATTGCTTCAGCGTTTTGCTGATAGTTGCCAAAAAGCAACAGGTGCATGAACATTCATTAGTCTACAGGGTGCTGTTAATTATTTGTAGTTTGACAATATCCATTTTTAACTGAACATTTCATGCCTCATATTTTCACACTTACTCTTGTTGAAATGCTTCCCTTATTCATGTCAAAAGGTGACAGAACTCAGCCCTGCAATGATTTGGCAGGGACAGTTAGTTTTCCATGGTTTCATAATTCTTGAGTGGTGCTTAACATTGCTTTACATACCATTAGGCAGTCAAACATTATTTGTAAAACCGTGGGTTGACATTCCTACCATAGCGATGGGACAGGTACAGCTCCAGTTACAGAAATTGTAGTCTGCCCCTATCCAGATAGTCTGGTGTCGGTGATTACCTTTCTGATTAGAGCTCATAACTTTAGCCAAATCCTGGATTAAGACTGACAAAAAATTTTTACTAGCCAAATAGAGATAATGACGATGCTTTTCTGTTGTGAACACCTTCCCACAAAGAAGTCTCCATCAAGGCATGTAACATTGGCCACTAAGGATTTATAAGCTGTTGATGACATTTTGCTAGTGCCTTTTTACACTAGATGCAAACCATAAAGACTGCATAAAGACATGTAGTCGTCTATCTCAGGGCAAGAAATAGTATTTTTGTGGCAGGTTCAGAAGATTTAAGGACTCTGCTGCATGTATCATTCTGAGCGCAGGCAGAAGTTTCTGCAATTCGTAAAATCCAGAGACTACTACCATTTTTTCTGTCTGTTCGGTTCGCGAACTCCTAATCAGAGGGAGTGTTGCTTGCTAGGGAGTTCCAGCCTGGAACTTGAGTCTATAACAGTATAAGCAATTAGCAGGGCTTCTAAAAATAGTACTAATCAGCTACTCAGTTATGGCTAGGTTGTGTCACTTCCCTTATGCCTACCAGGGATGTGTGGCTACTTTCTCTCCCAAGTAATTGGATTGAGTTAAACAGGACCACCTGTGGGATAATTATTCTGCCTAAGAACAACAAAACCTTTGCTTATCACTGAACATTACAGAGCATTACAAAAGACCTATCTCCAAAAATGTGTGTGTGTGTGTATGTATGTGTCTATGTGTGTACATATATGTATACGTCTATGTGTGTACACACACACAACTTTGGGGGCAAATGTTTTGTAGTGATCTATAATTTTCAGTGACAGCTGAAGCTTTGTGCTTTTATATATGTGTGCATATGCATATAGGTATGTGCTAAAACATGTGTGTGAACACACACACGATACAGATGTAGTTAAGCAAATGTTTTCAGCCATTTTTAAACAGAGTGTTCTTCATGTTTTGTGTAGTGCTGCATTAGTGTGTCTTAATGATAAGTATCACTTCTTCAGCTAAAACTTGTTAATATGAATGATGCTACTAATTATATTAATACTATGAACAATCTAAAGGAGTACTTATGACATCAGATGTTACTTTTGATACTCATAAAGGAAAGTCTAAGGAAAAAAGAAAAATGCTTAATTCATTTAAGAGGTGTTCCTGGATATTCCAAAATAATTATACTACTTGGTAAGCTGTGGTACGGTGCTTTCATCTTTCAGTTTGATTACAGATCAGATACCAGCACTTGATAGGTAAGCGATCTGTCAGCAAGCTTCCCTTCATACTGTGTTTCAGGCTACATTATAACAATTCATGTGATGAAATGCTGCTTTCTACCATATGCTGACATATCACAATGCAAGATGGTGAGGTGTCATAACCGGCGCATTGCAATGTGATCTGCCACCCATGAAATGGGATGCTTCAGAAAAACAACATGTCAGTTCTAGAATAAACTCTGACTTCTACAGGTACTGAATCCAGCAGACTGTGTAAAATGCTTTAAAGCTATCCATAGATTGCTCAGTTCTTCTGCCAATATAAAACTACAGAGCTAATTTTAGCTTCGTACTGGAAAGAGCACAGTTAACCTTGCAGCATTGCAGCACTACACTAGCAAGATTTTATTTTAGCCACTATAGTAAACGCTGACTTTTAACTTTAATAAGGTTATATATAAAGACAAGCAGTTACCTCCCAGTACACGCAATTTCTCTAAAGCTGTGGATGGATGGCAAAGGTCCTAGTGTTTATTAAGCTATGCCACAAATAAAATCTACTGAAATAGTAATAATGTATTCTATTAGTAAACAAAAAATATATGCAACATAATGCCAACTTTTTAGCATAAACGTAGCCAGATTTGCACTGTATCATCTAGCACAATTCTGAGTCAGCACTTACTGCACCAGGAGTGAAAATGAAGGCTGAACTAGCTGATAAGCTGTAAGGAACCACTATTGCTCATTTTTCCTCATATTAATGGTCTGATTGCAGAAAAAACAGCCCAGCTACACTTGGTTAATGTGAACATCTTATTGTTGGGAGGATAAAGACTTCAGCATGGTGTCATACATTGTCACTGTAAATATTTTAATACGCCATATTGTTAAATTCAATGTTGAGGAAGGATTGCAGCTGAGTCGAAAAATTTAATGAGATTAAGCAACTGAGACTTGGCTTGTTTGGGATGTCATGTGTGGAAAGAAAACTACAACTCTTGTTTACTTAGAAGGACATCTCAAGCTACACTGGGCTAATGCAGGTTCAGTTTCCCCAAATATCTCTGCAAAGCATTAAAAAAAAAAAGAAAAAAGAGAGAGAGGAAAATAACTCTTTGGAACTTACTGTAAGAAGGTTTCACACAGTTCTTTAGTAGACCTCTGGGTTGCACAGGACTCATTCTTTGGCATTTAGTTGGCATTTAGTTGGCTAATACTTAAGTCTAATTTTGTTAAATTTTGATTGCACCAGAAGATGGAAATACGTTGCTTTATTCTGAGAGAATTGTTGTCCCTCTTTAAAGATAAAATTGCTTGTGTGCTTGCTGGAATTAAACTTAGAGAATAGTGACAGGGTTAGTGATCCTCTCAGGCCTGCTCTTCCCCAAGGTCATTGCTATGAATTAACTGTTGATATTGTTCATCTGTGTTGTTTGTTGTTTTTTTTTTCTTTTTTTTAAATGGATGTGTCAACAAAATAAGTGAAAACAGAGATTATAGATTTAAAAGCAAGCAAGCAAGCAAGAAAGAAAGCAAACAAATAAACAACAACAACAACAACAAAAAATAAAATCCTAAATCTTCTTTCCTGGAAGACAGAAGAAGCAATTTGCTTACTAATTAATTCCTTCTTTTGCATTTCTAAAGTCCCAAAATAAAAGATCTTTCCTGCCCCCTCAATATTCTTTGGCATAAATTTAATAATTTTATTTCTCACACAGTCTACAAACAATCTAATATGGTTAATTTGATGTAGTCATTTATTTCTCGTAGATATACCTACATTGTCATTTGAGAGACTTCTGATCATAATTTCTTTATAAGGTTTCTTGGTTCTTTCCTCTGACTAGACTTAAGACATGAGAACTACATGACAAGACATGACAACTACATGACAAGATCTCTAAATTCATTATAATTTATCAGTTGTTTACTTTCTGCCATTTCTGCTCTTAACTTTGCCATAAGTGCTTATTATCACTTTTGCCAATGCTGCAATAATGTTGTGTTTATATCATTTATAGTTATAAAATTTACACATTGTTTTTTGTTCCTAGTATATTGTCACCCATGAAATAAGATAAGCCATCAATGCTCAGAAAACATAAAAATGTATGATTTTTAATTGTTTATTCCCTTCAATTCATTTTTAAGAGAAAGTCTAACAGATAATTGCAAAGAGAGGCAAACGGCTCCTCATCTAAGTCACAGAAGAGATGTAAACCCCAGATGTGTACTGATGTATTGTTAACATTTAGAATTTAACATTTTCTTCAAAAGCTCTACCAGGTGTTGGAGAGATATATAGATATTATAGAGGAGTTATTTCTCAGTGACCTTCCTGGTGTTCCTGTTGCTGATACCAGCTAGGTATTTACAGATCTTGTCTTGGTCATGTGAGGATGTTACCACGCCTAAACAGCAGCAGTGCATGAGATAATGGGGTTTAAAACTAATTGGAACACAAAAAGTGAACAATAAAGCTCTTAAAATATCAGTTATTATAATTATTATTATAAATTATAATTATTAAAAAAACAAGAAACATCATTGAAAATCACTTGTGTCCTATGAACTTCCACCTGTAACTACAGTCCTTCACTCTTCACTTCACTTTTGACAAATGATAGCTCAAAATTTCCGCTCACAGGAAAGACCAGAAGTGCCATGAGAAGGCAAAATGTAAAACAGATCTTCCAGTAGCTGCTGCAGGCTCTGGCAGTCAGCAAACCATTGTATCAAAGACTTTGTCACATTCATAACAAATGCTGAGGTGTACAGGCAAATGGCTTATGCTGACCATATGTCTATGCTAACAAGATAGCGATGTGAGAACCTGCCAGATATGCCTGATATCACAGAAGAAGTAATGTTCCAGTAGATGGATGACTAGCTACTCTTGGAATGTAATGGTGTGAGAAACTGTTGAATCTCCTAATTCTAAAATAAAAGGGAGTAGCAGCTAAATAGTTCACTGTCTACTTTGCTATCAAGATAACAAAATGAAGGTTATCAGCAAAGGTTAGTAAAAATAAACTAAAGGTAGTAAAAGAAAAAAAAAGTAGTAAACAGGGATGAATTATTCTGGGTGTGGGGGAAGTGATGAAAGTGGTAATGGTGAGGAACTTGGAAAGGTCAGAAAAGGGCAAAAAAAAAAGAGAATCCAAGGTGTCTCAAAAAATGTATCAATGCTGATAGCAGGTTAAGTTTATCTTAACTTTAAAGTTGCACTATACTGTTTGGAACCTTCTTAGCCTATGCATAGTATGTGTCAGGAGACAGCCGGTTTTGCTGGTTTGAAAAACTGTGTTGTATTCTTAGAAGGAAACTTGTAAGCACGTTTTAAGAAATTGCAACCGCCAGAGGAAAAGAACAAGTAAAGAAAACACAGGCAACAGTAAGATGATGATGTCATTTCACAGGTTAAGTAATACACAGTTTAAGGTGTTTAGCAAACAGCCTTCACTTTCTTTTTGGTTCCAATTTTGAAAAGCAATTATGCATCTACTTTTTCAACCAATTATTTGAAGGGCTATGACAAGCACACATATTTGTAGGCAGTTGGTGATGTTGAACTTTGATTTAGTCTGCAATAGGATATTTTCTAGGTTGGGGATGGGGAAGTTGCTGGCAGTATCTCTAATGTGTTTGTGCTTTTAATTATGCCAAAGTCAGTAGCACTGAAGATAGATTTTTTATTGTTGTTTATGGATTATACATTGAAATAAATAAATAATGAAAAATATGACAGCTCTGGAAATGGGAGAAAAGAAGCGTGGTTTTTTTTTTTTTTTTTTTTTTTTTAGCAGCACGCAAGTAGACACCAAAAACATTATGGAAAATAGCTGCCTGGAAAAAAAAATCAGCAAACTGCCTTATCATGATTCAGGTGATATATATGTCTATATATAAAAGTATGTTGAGGATATATCATTTCCTGATTTCAGAACTTGCTAGAATTGACTGCTGAAATGTAGAAATCTGATTGTATTGTGTTAAGTGGTCATCTGCTTATCCGTTTGTAGTTAAGATTACATAGTATGCTGTCCAGACTAACTCTCCTAATCTATCATTCTTCTCATGGCTGTATGCTAAAAGCATCCTTTATATTTCCTGCCTATACAATCAAATACTCAAAGCACTTAGTCAGAAATAAGGTCCAGCATAATTAAATTAAATGGTAATATTTTATGAGATCATACTCAGAACGGGTGAGATCAAGCTGAAAATGAATGGTTTCAGGAAATGCTATTGTCTCTCTCCCTTCTCCCAAGAACACCCACATGGCACAATAAATCTGCATGCTGGAGGATCTTTTACATATAGAAATTTCTAGCATAGTCAAACCCCAAATAATTAAGGATAGACAGGGCAGTAAGGTTTTCTACATAAGATTTTTTGTTTTGTTTTGATTTTGTTTGTTTGTTTTTGATATAGTTACTATCATCTTTGTCATTTAAAATTGAAGTGCAGGTATTTATGTTCTGACTTGATTACAGGATAGAATCCAGTAAATCTCAATAAGGATATGTATAATCTTAGCATCTTCTCAATGCAAAATTTCATCATCAAATACTTCCAAAATGAAACACATAGCAAAAAGTAGATTTACCTAACAGACTCAATATGTTGATGCTGCTGATTACAACCTCTGTAATTCAAAACAGCTGAAATTAGTAAGAGTGATAGATGGATTAACTCCTTATTTCTGAATTGAGTAAGTCATTTGTATTTTTACCACTTTATATGATTTTAAATCTTATTATCCCTTTAAATCTTTTAATTATTATTTTAAAATATTTCACAAAGCATTTTAAAAGATCAATTTGATCTTGATGAAAGGAAGGAATATCTGTTACAGAGTACTGATTTTTGAATCTGTAACATCATAAAAGCACAAAAGTCTTTATCCTATTTACAACTATATTTTGAGGCTTCTCAGATTATATGCATTGCAACATGAATCACAAACTAGCAAGGCAATTCTTGGATGCTTACAAAGCAATAAAGGACTAGACAGGATATATGAACATATTTATTCCTTCCTCAAAGCAGAAAAAATACAGCATCATCATCAACAAAGAAACACTTCAAGTGACTAATAACCTTTTAATAACAGACATAGTGCTGGTCTGGAATAGTATAAAGAAGGAATAGTAAAGCCTTTATGAGCATTTCACGTGAGGCTCCTAAATTTCTTGGAATCTTGTGTACAGTTAGAAGAAGGCTTTGGACAAAATGTGGCAATAACCTGAAGGATATGTAAAGCTGAGTGCAATTACAATCACAGGAAGCAATAATCAAGTCTGATGCAAACCTAGGGCTAGAAGAGCATGATATTTTCCGAAGTGTGGTTTATTACTTGCCCAGGAACACTTCGATTAATATAAGTTTACTTATAATGTCTATCTTGAATTTTTAATTAGAAATTTACTTACAGTATGTCAACAACTTTCTTTCTTAGTGGACAGCATGAGGAACTGGAAGACAACGGTGGCCAGTGATTAGCACCACTGGTTAAAGGTGAGTCATAGATAAGTTGCTCAATAGATTTCAGCTTCTTTGTGCCACAGAAGGTTTGGATTTTGACTGTAGAACTGATCCCTCTGCTTGTCAACCTCCCATTTCCAAATGGGAATCGTAAGCAGGATACTGCTGCACTAACATGTTCTCTGTGGAAGAGGGTCATTAAAGAATAGGATACATAAGGAGCAGTCTGCTAGCTGCCTGATGGTTCACAGCTCACCCAGTGACGCACCACAAAGGGGAGAAGGGAAGAGAGAACTGCTCCAGCTCTGTCACTCTGTGTGGATAATAATCTGGTGATTAATAACCTGGTGATATATTCAGGAAAGGGGGTAATTTCAAATCCTTTTCCACACTAGCATTTACAAAAACTATTCAGGACATTTGCAGATGTCCTGCAAGAAATCCATCTTTTTATCACCCCGAATTATTGTCAATTTTTTTGAAATCGCACCTGTGAAAAGGCTAAATATTACATGCTGTAATTTTACCAGATTTTTACCCTTAATGAATCATTAAAAAAGTGACTCTTAACAAACTAAGTAAATGAGCTATTTAAATGACCCACAAAGTGTTTCCACTATTGAGACTTGCTTTTCTTTAGTACAATAAAAACATCACGGAGCATTAAATAAGAATATTCTAAAATAGAAATAGTACTATTCTTGGCATGATGGTGATGATAATCTAAGACAATGGTTTGCCCTTTCATTAGTGGCCTCAGACCTTTGTACTTCTTTGTTCACATACTTCAGCAATTACTGTTAAACTTTAGTATAGGCCTTCTTCACCTTTTCAAATGCCACTTCCATTTTTCAATCCTCTTTCATAAATTCACTCCCTCTGTTTCTATTTAATACTTGCTAATATTAACAAGCTAGTAACACTACAGGCTTCTGTTAGCCTGCAGAAATTCCGTATTACTCAGTTAAAACATTATAATAAATGTTTTCTATTACTACAATATCAAACAAATAAATTCTGTTTTCCAAGATACTGAAGATAGAGATAGTAAGCAACATAATACTGAATCATTTGAAAAATCCTGAAAACCAGAATTGAAGTCATCCAAAGTACTCCTGGTAACAAAGCTGAGTATGTATTTTTATGACTATGATCTTAAGTAACACACACAGACATAAACTTGGAAGAAAACTGCAAGTGGAAAAGTTAGGCAAAGAAAAGCATGTCTGTGAATTTAGCAAAGACAAGGACAGGTATTAATCCCAGATCATTAACGTACAATTCATGAGCTGTAAAAACAGGTCCTTTTATCTGTATATAATGAAAATTGCTCCCTAATACAAAGACCTTTAAAGCCTCCAAAAACATTCTTTTAATATAAGGTATCTGACCATGGGACTACTGAATATAGTGGGTCATCATAATTTCATCTAATCTTAAATAGCTTCTCTAATATTGCTAAGTAATCTCTGACTAGTTAATAATAAAATTTGTTTTTCTTTCCATTTCCTTTCCTTTCCTCTTCCCCTTCCTTTTCCTCCTTTCCCTTTCATATTTCCTTTCCTCTCCCTGTCTTCCTGCTCCCTCCTCTTCCTCTTTCCCTTTTTCTTTCTCTTCTCCTTCTCCTTTCCCTTCATCTTCTTTCTCTTCTCCTTCCTCTTTGCCTTTGCTTTTCCTTTCCTCTCGCCCTTCCCTTTCACCTTCTTCTTGTTTCACCTTCATCCATTGTTTCCACCTTTATCTCTTTTTCCTTCTTATTTTTAATTTTGTTGTCTCATTGTCTCTGTTCATTTGTTTGTTTGCTTTTACTTTTTCAGGTTCATCTACATTCCTTTTGCTATAAGGAGAATATCAGGCAGGATAAGTGTGGACTCCAACAGGATTTCCCATAGGGAGTCTTTATCTATTCTTCTTTTAAAGTAAAAAAAAAAAACAAAAAACAAACAAAAAACAAACAAACAAACAAACAAAAAAAACCCAAGAAAACAAAGCATTACTATGGAACCAAGTACTATATGCAGTTATTTATCTTGTGGGTTTTACTCTTCTGCTACATTAGCTCTGTTCTCTGATGTAATCTTTCTGACTATTTGCTCGTATAGCGCTCCAGCTTCTGACTTCTACAAATCTTCCAATCTCCCGTGTGGTTTTCTTTGGTTAATAATACTCCATAAGTACTTAAAATGACATTTTGATTTGTTACAAAAGGGAAGACTGAACAGTGCTTGACCTCCCACAGTACTGTAGATCATCCTTGATTTAAAGTAGCAGTCTAAATTTTCCACATTAGCCTGTAGCACAACATTTTTTAATCTGCCAGTAAAAAAGAATTCCTTCAAAGGACCCTTCTTTTCAGAAACAACTTTCAGAATACAGATATAAGTATGCCTTTAAAAATTGCCATTTTTCAAATATATTGTAAATCCAAATACTCCAGTAAAATACATAGGGAAAAAAATGTTTCTCCTAGTATTTGAATTGAGACCATTGATCATCTTATCAATTATATTTATGCTGTCTTTAAACTATAGCTCAAAAATGAAAATTAAAATTAATATTTCGGACTTCAGAAACTCTCCTCTGAAAGAGTTCTAGCTTAAGCAACCCTAACAACAAAATGCAGTTTCCTTGGATAAATGATATCAATTTGGAGCTTGCAGTTTCCTCAGAAGTAGAAACATATTTAATTCTCATTATTTTCTTCTTGACTAGGTACCTTTGTAATGGACCTAAAACATAGTCCTCTTCCTGTCTTAATTTTAAAAGTCATTTTTATAAAAACAGTCTTCACTATTTTAATTATTTTCCTTCATACGGATCAGGGAATTCACCAAGAATTTATCCTCAAAGTTTTATTTAAAAATCCTTTAGACCCTTTTTATTATTTGCACTTCTTATTTTCCTTATTCTTTGAGTTTATAGAAAATATAACCGATTATAGACAAACATAAAGATTAGGGGCAGACACTTTTGGAAAACAAAAGTCTAACAGGCTGTGAGATGAAATTGCTACAATAACTAACAACACAACATGCCAAAATGAACTTTTGTCGAAATCTTTTTAAGGAAGCTTTTCTGACTCTTTTCAGTCTTCATCCATCACGCAGAATTAATTTTCTTCCTAAATCCTTTGTAATTTTTTTTTTCAAATGAATCATCTTCTAACAAAATTGCCTATTGCCTGGAGGCTAATGCATTTTAGCTTGTATGCTAAGGTCACTTTTATGGACAGGTCTTCAAGTTTGAGAGAACATTGTTAAGCATTTGGTTCTCTGTGATAAAGACATCGATATTTTAAAATATCCTTTGACAAACCTCCAAATCCAAATCAGTAGAGCCAAATGCTATTATAAAGCTGCAGGGTATTTTGTTTGTCTCTGTTTCCAATGACTCAGAGATGCCAATTTTTTTGCAGAAATACCTATCAGGAGGCACACTCAGAAAGGAACATGCTATATGGATGGTGCCCCTGTGAGATCTTAGAGTAATTTAACTAGCATATGTCTCTGAAGTGCCTGAGTGGACAAAATTCCTGCTTCTCAGATAATATGCTTTGTTTTGGCTGACTTTGACTCCGAGAACCACAAAGAACATTTATATCATTCTAGAAGCATACAACAGAACTTCAGTTATCATTGACCATAGAGAAGGAATTCAGAAAACACCCATCACTTTTACCAAGGTGTCACACTTTTACTTAGGATTACTGAAGCAATGCTATACTGTCCCCCAAAAGAAGCAACATCACTGCTAGGGCAAGTGAAGTAGGACCAAGATTCGGTCAACCATTTTCAAGACTTGATTGCCATAGTGTGGTCACGTAGATTCAGCAAGTTTGAAGCTAATGATCACTTTGGTTCTCATGTGGCACATTGAATCATATCTGTTGTAGAAAGGTGAGTCTGAAATTTAAGGGTGCTTCATACAACCCTATTATCTTTATCATTTCAGCTAATTACTCATCCTTTATGGTATCCTCAGCTTTTATCAGAAGGACAAAGGCATCATGAGTGCAGAATATTTAAATAATAAGGACTGTATCCACAATTAATTATGTATGCAGAAGAGCATCTGAGGAATTCAGATCTGCAATGAAAATATGAATCCTAGGGTAAATGTCTGTCTGAGAACATCGAACAGTAGTTAGACAGCTTTCAGCTGCTGTTTACTGTGCTAATTCATTGCTTGTTCACTGCTGCTTTGTGCCTCCCTCTCTTTTTGACATGTTCACCATCTTTCCTTCATTTCTAATTTAGCCTGAAACTTCCTTTTGGCAAGAACATTTTAATCTCAATGATAGTGATCTTGGAGCTTCCAGGGAGTTTGCAGCCTTTTCTCTAGCCAAATTCTACCATTTTGGCTGCTCGAAATTCCTCCATGTGATTTCAGGTGAGCAATACTGTGGGCATGTATCTGCCTCCAGCTACAGCCATGCCAACTTAAGAAGTTATTGGTCAAGTAGTCTATTACCATTACTCAGACCTGCCAGCTGTGAAGGTGGGTTTACACGGATTTCAGAGAGAAACCAACCCACTCACCAACGTTGTTAAAAAAAAACAAGTTCTTGACACCTTGACTCACTTGACTGAAGATAATTTGAGACCAGCTGCAGAAGCATTCAGGGTGGACAAGGGAGCATCCTGTTACTTTGACATCTGCAAGGAAGAAGATACATAGTCATTTGTCACCATTAGTACAGAGCAGCTGGAATTACTTACATTCTCTTTATACAACAATGGCTGCTCTTTTTTGTTGTTTATTTTATTTTATTTTATTTTATTTTATTTTATTTTATTTTATTTTATTTTATTTTATTTTATTTTATGATGTGTCTCCTGACTTACCCTGTATGTGAGGTGGCACTGCAGTCTGAAATTGCAGCATCGCCCCACCACAAGGTGAAATGGTATCAGGTAGTGTCAGACTGTGTATTTACTTTGATGCTACAGAAAAATCAGTAAATTCTGCCCTAAAAGGTTGTTTGGCTTTTTTTGTTTGTTTTTAACTGTGAATACATTTATAATACTTGTGTGTTTTTAAGGATATCATTTCTGCCACAAGAGTAATTTGGATTCACTGGTAGGTAATCCATAAGACTTACATTATTCTATGGTTTGAAGGATGCTTAAGACTTCAAGGATTCACAATGTATATGAATACAATTTAGCATTAATATAGCTACCTCTTGCAATAAAATGAAGACAGGCCACATAATAGTAATAATCAGTAAGTTGAGAATAGAATTTGCAATGTGACTGAATCACTGGGCTCTTAAATAAAGACATTCATGTAATATTACAATATATAATATTGTATTTTTTTTTACTGTAAACACATCTTTTCTGGTGTATTCTTAACTTTCCAGAACAACTATTTTTAATACCTCATTAAGGTGAACTCTTTGTATTTTGGGTTCTGAAATTACATGCAGATCAGACCTTTCAAAGTTCCAATTATTTTTGATTTGTTGAAACTGGATAGCAAAAATATATGTGAGAACTTTCAAAAAATGATCTAGGGGACATTCTGCAATTCCTTGTCAATAAACATATGTGAGACACAGATGGAGAATCAACAGTTTTCCAGCACCAAAACTATTTTGTCCAAAATAATGGATTTTCTTGCATGACCATTTCTCTCTCTCTTTTTTTTAATCTATCTCTGAACATATAAAAATATAAATATGCAAAGAAAATGAATACCCACAGAAAATTTTGCAAGTCTTCTTACCTCATTTTGCTGGTGTATAAAATTATTTTTTTAATTTGTTCCAACTGATTTTAAGTTAAAAATGGAGTGAACAGAAAAAAAAAAAAAGAGGATATTTTCTGAATAATTCTGAATAATCCATCCTTTCGTTCTCTTTCTTTTTTGCTTTCCTCCTTTTCCTATTTTTTTTCCTGCTTCCCTTTTCCTTTTTTTTCCTTTTCCTGATTTTACCGCTTTCTTTTCTTTATTTCTGTTTTTTATTTGCCAGGCCCCCAAAACCAGAATTGCTAATGTGACCCTGCAGTATTTCTGCCTACGGAAATACTATGTAGTTTGAGATCCTAAGCTTTTATTTTTTTCCTAGATGACTGTTCTCATCATGTAATTAGGTGCTCCCTTAAATAGTAAGAAGGAAAAGGGAGTGTCAAAAAAAATCACCAACTTTACCCTAGCCTCAAGTTTTCACTGGCCAAATAAGCAGCAGATCTTAGCACCTGATACTGAATACAAACAGAGCTCCCTGTCTGTGGGATAATAATTGGTGTTGGCTGGAGTCTGTTTGAGCAACTAAGGACTCAAAACACACACACAGAAACATACATACATGCACATAGAATAATACTTTTTGATCCTTCTGTCTTGTAGGGACCTAATAGATATTAAGCATTTCTACTGGGGTGTCTACCCCTGTCTATCTGAACACTGCATGAACTCTTAGAGAATCGCTCTCAGCTAAATCTGGCCTGGATATTGTCCTTTTGTACTCTAATCAAAACGCTTTGATTCCGTACAGATGTTTACTTCGCATATTAGGGCGAAAAAAAAGGATCTGTTTCTTGAAAAATGACATGAGTATCTGTAAAGTAGAGAATGACCAAGTGAATTAAGCTAGTATTGGAAAAAGAGAGCATAAAGTTGCAGGGTTTCTTTTATCTTTTAAACATAAAGTACTTTTCCCATTTACAAAAGCAATAATTTCCAGGCCCTTCTTTCAATCCATGAATATTTTACCGAGAGCTCCCTGAGAGAGAGAGAAACAGCTTTTCCACCAGCTGGTGCAGGGTTATATTTGGCATATGGAGCCTGGATTCAGTTATTGACTTAGAAGCCCATAAATACGCCCCTAACAACAGTGCTGTGTGTAATACACATTGTTGGGGAACTCCTTAACACAGATTTCTAAGGTAGCCAGTATGCTTGTCTACTAACAACACAATGCACAGCAAAGCAGAAGACTTGAATTTAGAGCAGGTTGATGAGATCCTGAGGCTGTCCAGAGCTGGGGAGTCTTCAGTAGCAAAATAAACTCTGGGAATAAGGAAAAAGAAGAAGAAAGTTAAAACCATTTCAGTAGTATTTAGAACTGTTTTCTGTACTCATTTTTAATGACAGTTCTGAAAGATGACTGAATTAATAAGGCTGAGGGACAGTATCTTCTTTGCAAGTCACATATAGTACACTCCTAGCCACGACTTAAGCTTTCTTGTAACATTGATTGGTTTCCACCAGGCGTCTGTGGATGTCTTTATGTTCTCTGCACAGATTTAAGTATTGATGTGATTTTGTTTCAGCTAATCACTAATTTTCAGTTGAGGAGATTCACATTATTATTTTGGATTAGACAGTTCACACTTTGTTATAGAAATACTTATATAAAAGTAAAAATACTTTTTATTTTTTAATATTTGCACATTCTCCTGATCCTTGTCTGAGAAAAATAGTATAATGTCCGTATATGCCGTATAGTTCAATCTGTGTGTAGTACTGGTATGGAACAGCTGGGATCTATCACTGCCAAATGGTAATTAAACAAAGTTGGCAATAGAACTCTGGGAAAAGTTTTATGTGAAAAATACAGCCATAGATATTCTATTCAGAAGTTTTTTTATGGATGTATGAAAAATGAATTCAGCTAACTTTCTGAGGTGTTTTATTTAATTGTTTGCTAGAAATGAAGACAATTTCAATCAGTTCAAAATGGGAAGGTTAACTCTGAAAGTCATTAAAGTCAGAAAGGTCAGTCAACTAGAAGAATTCCTGAAAATTTACCTTATTTGGAGAACCAGAGTGAAATATGACTTCTTAACAGTATCCATAATTCATCAATTCTGCTTTAATTCCAGGCTGGCAAAAGAATTGTATGAATTTTATAATACGCTTTGCTTAAAAGGAATATTGTGGATTCATTACAGCAAATCATATGCATATAATTAAGTATTTAAATCAAAAATTTGGCTCAAAGTGTGACACACATTCAATCAGGCTACACAAACTTTCAGGATGACCATGACTCTGAAAATTATTTGTAACACTTACACCAAGCATTTATCATTCTGGGATTTAAACATGGCTACTCACAGCATGGAACTGAAGTATGCACATTTGTGTGGGTATTGGTTCAGCACGGTATTGCTCCAGCACTTTGGTATCCCCGCATTCAGGCACTCCCAAAGCAGTAATGTCAGAAGAGACTTTTGCGTGACAAGCATGTAAAAGAAAATGACAAATACGTAACCTTGATGTGAGAGAAAGAAATGAAACTTTTTGATGAAATTATTGTGAGTAATTCATTCATCTCAAGTTAGTAACTATGAATCTTATTGACATGAAGGACTAAGTAGGATCACAAGGTTGAAATCGATAACTTATTTTAAGGATTTGCGCTACAGGTTGCTTTGAACCAGACAAAAATCATTTGAGAAGAATCCAGAATTTATGGAAGTGAAATCTTCCTTAGCATCCCTTGCTTAGCACTGTTTATAATGGATAAGGAAATTCCTGGTATTATGTTATTTAATTTTTGGAAAAGACTTGAAGATTATTATGGTGATGTCTTATGTGCTAGACTATTATGCAACCTTTATCCCTTTAGCTCTGTTTAACTTGTCTCAGAGCCCCCTTCATTAAGCAAGGGCAGAGCAGAGACTTTCTTTGGTCGCACACATCCTACATCAGCTACATCCGTGAACAAATTGAAAGCTGCCATTGCTTTGGTTCTCAAGGAATGACCTCCAGCAAGGTCAAATACTTTAAGCTCAATTTGACCCTTCCATTTAATTATAAATGTTTAACTATATAACATCTGCAATGCAGGGAGTATATAGGTGGTGGTTTTACACAGTATGTCTCATTTTCTTCTTTTGTCCTTCGCCTTGCCTCTTGACACTTCATCCTTCAGCTGGTGTGAAACATATCCACTCTTACTACCTCTTAGTAAGTTACACTATAACACTCTTCAAACATGCCTACCACTGCAAATTTAAAATAAATTATAAGAAAATATTTTTCTCAGAAGTATCTTCTTACGATGCCAGCATAACATGCAGACAATAAGTAATCATAATCCCTGTTGTATTTAGAAATTTAGAAAAGTTCTAAATATTATTTTAAAAAAAAGATTGTTTGGGAATGTGTTTAGTCACTGAAAAACATTACAGACTGCAGTAGTTGTGTATTGTGATGTTGCAGATCTCAGAATATATCTTGAAAGTTTAGCAGACAGATAAGTGGTCTGTAAACGTATCAGATAAGAGCATAGCAATCTGTAAAGAACTGTATTTAAAGCTTCTATCTGCCATTAAATATAAAAATGCTTCCTGGGCAAATGTAACTGGTTATTATTGTGGGAATGCAGTAGTCACTGAGGTGACATGATGAAGGAACTTTTCAATGCAGATCAATACTGACAATTCGTTTGGGTGGGTATGAAATTTCTAGTGCAGTCCATTAATGGTGAAAAGGAGAGTTAGAATATGATGCAGAAAAAAGAAGCAAGGAGAAAGTGATTATAAAAGCCAACACACTGCAGTACATGAAAATAGGAAGAGAGAAGGATCATGCAAAATATCTCAACCGTATTAATTTATTTGTACAGGTGCTAGGCTACAAAAGAAAGTTCCTGCTGTTTAAGCACAAGCTATGAGTTGAGTGATGAACCCTGGTGGGCCCTGGTGATGAACCTTTGTGAGATACTCAAAGAAATTTTGTATTACAAAATATGTGTAATTCTGTATTAGTTTTCTCATGCTATAGATTGGTAAAAGAGCTAGAAACCTCTTTTTTAAAACAAAAATGCAACCACTTGCCCAATCCCATTTTTCTGGAGGTGTGTATTATTTCACATATATCCAAAGAGCCTGTGGCCACCTTTATTATGGGTCTAGAGTTATCTTGGTATTAAAGAACAGCTTGAGATCTTACTCTAGTGCCTAAAGTGCCTAAATTTAAAGTGATTAGTAGATTTCAATAGCAAGAGAAATTAGCATTTCAAAATTGGAACTACTTGCAGAATGAGAGATTAAATACTAAAAACTAAGAAAGAAAAACAATAGCCTCTCTCAGTTCTTTATGAACCTGAAGCCTTCAGTTTCTTCCTGCTTGTTACAGATCAGTTCTTGTTACTCTTAAACCTGCACAATGCAGTGATGACATCTTCATGCAAGCGGCTATGAAGTATCGTATTTCCAAAGATGTTGGCATGATTCTTATTAAAAAAACAAATAAGATAAATATCTTCTGTGTGGCTGTCTCTTGTTTTATTTGTCTACTATGCAAATATTTGTCAATTTTACTAATAAAGAAATTATAGACAGGAAATTTTGTGTAGGGAGAATGAAGGTCTGAGAAAGACTATATCAATCCAAATCAGATATATCAGTATGTTTTATTTCAAAACACCCCCTCAAAATATAGGTGTGAATGCAGCAGTCTTTATAAAGAATGGGAGAATGAGAAGGGCAGCCTGGAACAGAGTAGCATTATACTGCAGTATAACTTAAGTTCTTTAAACAGAGATCCTGTGTAATTTCTTTTGATGCTGGGATGTAGCAATGAGTTTGTCCATCACTTAATAACTTTTTTTTTTTTTTTGTAATAGAAGTTAAGATAATTTTATGTCATACAATTATTGGTTAAACTGGCTGTGAAAGATGAAAGACAGTATAAAAATTTGGAATATTATTCCTAAAGAGTCAAAAAGTACCATTTTATCTTGGTCTGACCTTATTCCTATGGCTATCAGAGGGAGGATTTTTATTAATTTCCCTAGGAGCAGAACTGGAAAAACAATTGAACAATTTTTCGAAATCTTGTTCATATGCAGAGCTGGTTTGCAATAAATCCCCAAGAATTTGTACTCCAAGTAGAAATATTCTGTAAATGAGCACAGAGTTAATGCTTTGACAGAATTGCTAAATGAAATATCTGACTCCTTGTTTTAAGAACCATTACATCCGTTGATGATTGAAAAGACCTGTAGATGTCTGCATATCTGAGGAATTAAGGCAATTCCTCATGACTTCATTATTTTCAAGTATTTTTTCAAAGGCTCGTTTTTCAGAGCACAGAAAGATGGCACCACTTTTTACTGCTGCACAGAGCTCCCTCTGCTGTAAACGTATTTTCTAATGGGGTTTTCTGTACGCATCTTGACAGTAGCAAGCCTAATAGCAAGCTCTTTGCCTCTTTAGTGGAATCTAATTGGAAGCAAATGTGCACTATATGGCGAGCACAGTGGCTGCAGTTGGTGGAAAATACAATGAAGCATCATCTTGCCTAGGAAGTGTAACGCTGATGGAGCAGCTCTGAGAGGGAAAAAAATAACCTTTTGCAGAACACTAGAGCAGCCCCTTGTCTATATCTGTGATTTCAAGGATTCCAACTGTGATACATACAGTGGTGACACCATTTTTTTTTCCATCTTATTACAATAATTCCTCATTAAACTACACTGTACTGCCACTTCCTTCTGCAATGAGCTATTAGTAAGGATGTGTTCACAGTGCTGTAGAGTTACATAGGACTGAAATTAACCATGTCTCTTCTATACGGCTTCTGAAGGATGCTACGCAGGCACACAGGAGGGAGTCTGTGGATTTGCTGATTGTCTATGAGATAATGAAAAAACTCTGCAATATGTCTGAGCTTTTAAAAAGGAGGTCAACACTATGCAGAAAAGTAGTGATTTAAAAGAAATATTTTATGGCAGCATGCAATATCTAAAAAGGGATCTTCTTTGAAGCACTGAAGACTTTCCAAGAGGAAAAATCTATACTAAGTCAAGGTGAATAAAAAGATATATGTGATTTAGAATGATTAAATATGTAAAAATAGGTCTTTTAAAGAAGTAAACAATGTTAAAAAATGGGAAAAAAAATGATTTGCCTAGATCTTCTTTGCTGGGATTTTTTTTTCCTCTTAAAATCTATTTAAACGTATTTTTCCTCTTAATGGAGGAATTTAAATATATTTTTGCTCTCTGAAATTTGAAGATATTTTAATGCTTTAGATTCAAAGCCAACTAAATCAGGAATGATATCTTCATATCAAAATATCTATATCATAGTTCATTCATAATTATACTTTTAGACCATCAAAAATTTCTCAGGCCACTGGAAATCAACTAGGATTACATTTGGGTGAGATCTGTAAGTGTTTTTTAAGATGAAGGCAAAGGATATTAAATGCAGAGTCTATGAATCTGTGGACACAGCAGCAATGCGCTGAGGAAAACCTTTGTTTTACAGCTGCCCTAACCTGGAGGAGTCTATTAAAAGGAGATATCTAATCTCCCTCTGAGCTGCAGAAATATAAAGAGGCACAAACTATGCTCTTATCAACCAACATGTTAAATGTGGCCTCATATATTTACTTCATAATAACCTTCAAAACTGCAGTGTGTTCACTCTGTATTCTACTGAGCAAACCGATTTGGCAAGGATGGATTGCCACATGCTGTATGTTTGTAACCTAAGGAGACTAATTATTCCTTCATTTTGAAGAAACTTTAATGTACTGTACATAGCAATATAAAATATTTTTGTTCTATTATAACTTAAACCTTACACTGATAAAATTTGTATCACTAAGGGGTAATTTTATTTCACATGTGTACAAAAAATAAATAAGCCCAAAGGAGTTAAATCTATAGGATGCAGGTGCTATTATGCCCTACATTTGATCATATTTGCATTATTAACAGACTGCATATGTAGTCCAATGGCTTTATATTGTTCTGCTCTAACAAGTAATCACGTATACAGTGCAGCTTTTTTTTCAGAGTTTAATTATGAGTAATTAAATGTGTCTTGGGTATCATTACATCAGTTTAGCAACATATATAAAAATGTATGCATAACCTGTAATATTTGTAGTCCCTATAATACATTGCATTGCCCCTTTAGTTTTTGATTAAGGTCTTGAGAATAATCATGTTAAAGTAGCCATGATCTTTCAATATGTTTGGATGGTATCATTCAAAATCAGATATTAAATATACATTTCAATAGGAAAGTGGGACATAACTTAAAATAAATAGTCTGTGTGAGAAAAAAAAATTACCATGCAAATAGAATGTAAATGAGCAGAAGAGAGAAAGGAATTACAGTAGAATATATGTATAAAACAGAGTAAAAAAGTAGGTCACAGAGAGGAAAAAGAACAGACACTGGCTTTATGTGGTAAGCAATCTTATCATTTATTTAGTTTATAATTTATTTACAAGAGCATTCATACATCAAAGACAGCACAGACTTGTTCAAAAATGGATGGGGAGTAGATTTGCCTGCACTCAAGAACTGTTAGAAGACCATTCAAAAACCCTAATCATAGTATTAGCAGTGCAGTTTAGATCTGTGAAGCAGGGTGAATCCCTTTTTAAGTTACGTATGGGGAAAAGTGAGTTAAGGTGATGTTAAGGAGATGATTATTCCCCTGAGCTGTCATGTTCTATGGATCACTCTTGCTATCATGCTCTGTGGATCACTCTTTGATACTGACAAGCATTAGAGAGTATCAACGATTAAAGATGCAAGTCATGTGAAACAGAAAAGGACAAAACCTTTGGTTGCCAAATGATTTCTTTTGTATTGAGGTTATATGTGTAATAAATCCAGAGAGACAGATTTTCAGCTTTGGCCCTGGTTCAGCCAAAAACTTTTAGCAGACATAAACCCCTTTAAATTTAACAATATTTGCGTATATTCTGACAGTAAAGTACATGAGTCAGTGCTGTATCACGCCGACCTAAGGACAGAATCATTCCCTATAGAGGTAAAGGTCTGATATGCTTTGTTGGAGAAAATTTTGAAATGAAATAAAAATCTAAAATTTAACTACACCAGATGCATGCCATTTATATCTCTTTATGAATATTTCCATTTTGAATGTAAGGCTTACTTATCTGAAGTCTTCTGAAGTCCACAAGGATCCATTTGTGCTCATAATTCTTATTAAAATCCTCATAGATTACTAAAAAATTTGGCTCATTAGAATAATTCTGGAGGAAAAAAAAATAAATGGGGATATCGTTTCAATAAGATGTGAACTCATTTTGGTAAAAACATGATTAAAATGATTTTTATGTTTATTTATTGTCATTGAAGATATTTCTAACAACGATATTTAAGGCAAATATTCTAATCCTAAACAGACTATTATTCTTTGCTTCCAACAATAATTCTATCCCATTCTATTCCATTCCATTCCATTCTATTATATTTTAACAGAAGTTATATGTAGAAAATTACATGGATTTATTTTTCACTGCAGCAGAAAAACTGCAGTTGCAATACCATAACTTGTCAGCTAGCCTAACTGCTCCCAGAAATCTAGCTGCTCTTTTCTAGGATCAGATTGTGATTGCTCAGATCTTTTATTCCTGTTCTCAGAGTTGAAGGAGGCAAAGAAGTTAACACTCATCTTATTTCTTGGCTTGGATACAGGCCACGAGATTAGAGTCCTTGCATTAAGAGAACACAGGAGGCCAATTAAGAAAAATAAATGGGGCAGAGGCAAGTAAATAAGACACAGCCAAAACTGCATTCTCCCTAGTGCAGTCTCTTTCAGAGAAGTACTGGCAACTGTTCCCAGGCCCTTCCCACAGAATTTCTAAAGAGTCCCATGTGAGGCTGTAGTTAAATCCAGCCCAGTGTACTGATCAGACTGCTCAGTATGGGTTTTCAAAGGGTTATTTGTCAATAAAGACCTAGCATTTGTTGTTGGCTATTAGATATTGAGATTACATTTACATGTGATTCAGGAATTTACTAAACTGCCTTATTTAATAATATATATGTATATTTTTTTTTCTTTATTCAAGTTGCATGTGAAAGTTTTGGTTACTGGATTATCAGAGCTGATCTTTTAGGATAAGGAATTAGAAATATCCATTTTGCTTCAAATATTGTCATATTCATTCACTGGTTTGTAAGGAAAATAGTTTTCATTACTTACAGAAGAGCACCTTGCTGTTGCATAGTTTCAGGCATGACTCCTTGTTGGATAAAAAGACCAATTAGGGTTATATTGCTGTGTGTTTGCCCGCTGTCCAAAGAATATGCTCCATTCCAACTGATTTGTGTTATGCATTCATTGCATATACATGCACTCATATAGAGGAAATGGTTGTCTATTAAGTTTCTTCAGTTAGAGTTTTCATTGCAAGTTTGTTTTCGATATGCATTGCCTCTATTTCAAATGACTTAATGTAGCCTTTCAGCAATTATGAAGTATAATTTAATCTAACAGATGTTAGACTTAACTATTATTCTCTCTCTCCCTCTCTCTATTTTTTTTCCTCAGAGTACAGTCTAATTAGTCTTTCATTAAGACCAATTGGTCTAGAATAACAGTTCTATGATTCTGTATATCTCCTATACTATCGACATAAAATTGTTATTCTTAACGTTCTTTCACCCTAGAATAAATTCTATTTTAACATGTTGTACTGCATCTTATCACTGGATTTTTTGTTTGTTTGTTTTTCATTTTTTCCTGTATGGCACTTACTGGTGTTTCAAATCAATCCATTTCATTGTTTTGGGTTCCTCATGTTTGTCAGAACTGCTCCCTTGGGAGTAATTTTTCTTTACAATCCCTTTCCTCATTTTGTTTCCATGCTTAATGGATCAGCATTTGTAGTTATCCACTAATAGATGACAACAATTTTTCCTGCAATTTAGAGAGGGATGCAAACACCTTCCTGATTAAAGTTGCAAACTTCTCTTTGCAGTTACTTTTTGGTTTACTTCTTCTGAGATTTTGATTTTAATAGCTTGGTTAAATTTGTAGTATATATTTTTATTGAATTATTTCAAAAATTATAAAATCTTTGCAATGGACTCAACTGCCTTTTATTTAGATTTTGAAATCTTATTGTTTGGAATTCCAATTTTAAAAAGAATGACTTATGCACAGAAACAGAATAAATATGGATATATATTTACTCTCATCAACGAAACTGAATAAACCAAAAAGCACCCACACAAAATACATGCATATCTTCTATAAATGCAACCTCAATTTTAAAAATTTTATTTCAGTCATGCATTCATTTTAATATTCCCTTCCCAAAAAAGTATTTGGAAATTGTTTAACGCTGTGTAAAATTCACTCTGCACAAAAAGAGTTTCTCTACACATAAAGTCTTTTTTCTTTTTTTCTTTTTTTTTTTTTTTTTCTTCTGTATTGTACTTCAAGGATTCCTTCTCCATGCTTGTCTGGCCATTTATAATTAAATAATGAAAAATAGGGTAAATTGTTCTAAACTCAGAGCAAAAATACTGAATAATTACAGTAAATGATTTCTAGTTAAACCAGAGACAGGGGAAAACTTGTATTAATTTAAGTATTTCATAGAAGTTAAATCAAGATAATGAAACTATTACCCAATCTGCAAAATTTAGATTCACTTGGTAACATATATATCATGAGTTATTCACTTCCATAATGTTATTGAGAAAATAATTCTAGGACTGATACACTTGTTCAGAATTGAAAAGCTTAGGAATCTAAAATATGGAAATATGTTTTTCTTTTGGAAGCAGTTTTTAATTTGGAATTCATAAAGCAAGTAATGCAAATAAATAATAACTTTCAAAGAAAATGTTAAAAACAAAAGCAGTAGTTGTGCCTTCATTGACTTTATTATTCCAAGATTAACAAAAAATAAAAGTCTTATCATGAATTAAATGCAGAGAAGCAATGAAACAAGACTATATTGTGAATAAAAAATTATTGAGAGTTGCATCTTAATCTTTCAGTTTTATGTCTTTATATCCAAATAAAGGTACAGATATGCATTTAAATGCTTGCTAATTTAGATAGCAATTATTTCATCATAGCACTTTTCTTAAAATACTTTTTTTTTGTATCTGTTTCATTTTGATCTTACAGTGTGAGATGCCTTAGACACCTGAACATCTAACTGATGTCATCTGAAGTTTGCGATATTCATAATTCTTGAAGATTAGGCATTAAACCCTCTTGTCAAGCATTTAGAAATGAAGTTGTCTTATGACAAGTAGATCAAAAGCCAAGGTACCAAATCACAGAAATTACTTTTAAAAATGTATTCTCAATAGGCAAAACTTCAGGTTTCCTGACCGGTCAGAATAAGCTGGAAGGTTTACTAATGAAATATTGATTGTTGCCAGTCCTATGACAGTGGCATTGCTTAAGACAGTGTAAATAAAGGAGCAGCTCAAGGGCCAGACTCACTAATATTGAAAGTGGGATGTCACAGCATCGATCCGGGGCTCATTACAGTTCAGGCTGAGCATTGCTGTGCGATCGCACCCATGAGATGGATCACCATTTGCAGATGGAGCTCGCAGAGCAATTTCACTGTCTTCCCTCGAGAAACAGATGCAGTTTTCCAACAACAAGGAGATTTGTGGGTACACAAATCAAGTCTATTATCCAAAGGATATTTGTCTGAGAGCTCTTAGCTGTTCTTAGAGACTCTTTGATTATAACCCCCTAAGCAAGGCCCAGACCACGTTTGCAGGTTCAGACTGCAAAACTGAGATTTCTTGTACAAAATCTGATGACGTTTTGCTGCTTCCTGTAATAATTTCTTGGATTAGGATAGTTTTTCTCTCCCTGTGGCCTGAGGACTTCAAGGCATTTATAATATAAGGAAATGTTATACGCCCTATATTTATTAAGAAAAGTTAAACTTACTGATTTAATACTACTGACAAAAGACAGTGGTCTAAGGCTCTGATGGAGAAATGTAGGGCCGCACAGATGAGATGGTTGCCAGCCACCTCCTATAACCCTATGCAGAAATTATAGAGAAGATTATCTGAAAGGCTGCAACCGGGGAATAGGCTCAACAAAAATTGGCTGACAACTGCCTTGTTCCAAAACTGCTACAAAGCACATCACAGATTACCTTCTATCCCTTTAACTTCCGGTTCAGATTGGAACTGTCTGAAGGAAACAATGTTTTTATCATTTGTAGTATAAATCTCACTGTGTTCTGAATACTTCTTTACTTGCGTCAAGGGTGCATAGTATAGGTATATATTCACATATTTGTATAGTTTTGTTGAGCATTTTTTTTGTAGAGCACACCTCTTTGTAAACATTTCACATATGTCTTCAAGGTACTCTTTATTGAATTTTTGGCTAGGGAAAAGGACTTATTCCCTATGGAAAAAAAAAGTAATAACCTTGCTATGTTCCAGCTACCCGCTTCCCCAAGAAAACTGAATCCCAGCCTCTGTGTTTCAGTCTCACATTTCCAAATCTATTACACAGGAGCTGGTATAAAATACTCAATAATTCATTCCTGTATGATCTGTATTTTTTTTTTTTTTTAATCTGTGATTTAAACTGTGGTAATAAGTCTCATGATGACTAATTGGAACTAATTACTTCCTAGAAAAAATAAAAAGAGGGACATGGGAGGGGGGAAAATCAAATCAAATAATCACTTCTGCAGAATGTGTGACTGGGTGTATTGTGCCTGAGCAGCTGTTTTGCTAAGTACTCTGAATGCTCCCTGTGAGCCTACAGTCCTAAGCATTCTGAACAAAATACCCATACATGTTAGGTGAAACTTGCTCTTCTGTATGAAGCTTTGGATTAATACTTAGTGATATGAAATAATTCACCATGAAGATGCTTAAGACAACACTTTCATTTTTACCTCATATAGCTGATCACTGGAATGAAATTAAATTCTCTGAACCCCGAAGAAAAGGTCAAAATGAGTGATGTAGTTATATGATACTTAATACATTTTCCTATTGATTTTGTAGCCGAGAGGCTCGTCAATGCACCAAATAAACAAACAAACAAACAAATGAAAACTTCCTATTAAAATATATTCTTTCAATGCTGTTTGAAAACAACTTTTCCTTTTGGTCCATGATGGTGATGGCTATGTATTTTTAAAAGACACCACTATGTAGCTGAAGTTAGACTTGAACTATGAGATTTGTCACAAGGTTTTAAATTCTACGCAATCACATAATATTTGTGAGGCAATGTCAGATGTTTTCTCTATTCTTCAAATATTATTTTTTAATGACCGTACATTATATGAAAGTAAAAAAGACAATAAATGAGAATGGAATGAAAGATCTAAATGTAGAAGCAATGTGCTTCTATATATCCACCTTTTATAGTTCAAATTCTACAATTTTACAAATTCATTATTAGAAAATATGTTAATATTATTTTGCAGTAGACAAAAAAAATCACAGTACAGAAGATTGCTTCTTTATTTTTAATGCCAACATTGTAAAAAAGAACAAATTTGATGACATAATACAAGAATCTTGGAATGAGGGAGGAAAATAAAAGAAAATCCCGCTTCTGATTTTCTTCTGATTTTTTGTATGGTTTCTTCTCAGACACTCACTTCTGCTAAAAAAAAATGTATGAATTATGGAATTGTTAGATTCTCTTGGACAGTATAGTTAACTGAACACAGAAATCAAAAGAAGATCCAACATTGAATTGTTTTCCGTAACTTACTACATTCCATTTACTTTGACTAGGAGTCCTATGCACAGCCTATAAAAAGCCCAAGTTTTCTGCAGCCTTTGGAACAAACATGAGAGGTCTTTGCATTTTCAGAAAAGCTGTGTTTTTCCACTTCCTTCTCCTTAGCATAGCCTGTGCTGTGCAGAACATTATCCTTGGGACTTGGACCAACATCTTTTCCTTAAAAGCCTTCCATATTTTTTCCTCTTGGTGCCTTCACATACTTCAGGGTCTTAATTGGTGGATGTTTCATTGCCTCAAATACTGTCAAAGTATGACTTTTGCAGTGCCTGCCTGCTCACAACCACATTGAATCAAATGGGATGTTGGGTTCACAGTCACCGTGTCTTATAAACTTTTGGACCATGATATTAAATTACAAGCTGTGTAATGGTAGAGAAGCAATCTGATAGACTTTTAAAGCCAATCTTTAAACCAGTCGTGATATTTATTTAACTACTACTATCACTGCCAAATCTAGAGTACTACATTTCAAAATCTTCAATTCAGAGTGAGAATCAAGAGGTATAGAAAACCTTATGATATCCATCTGTTAAAGACTGCCTTTTAGAATAAGAAATTACAATATGGAGTACATATATTTAAGAGGAACATCTATGAAAAACATATGTAAAATTGTCTTAAATGGACGTAGAGTTGTATCAAATTACTTGAATAATATTTTTAGAGATATCTCCCAACATTGGTCCAGAGACGGTTATTACAATTGTCTGGGTCAATTAACATACAGCTGGTGATGTCTTCATCTACTCTCACGAACACCTCTGTAATGAACACTGCTTCAGCTCTTGTAGCATGCTCCCTTCTACGTGATCATTCATTTCTTGTAGAAGTGTTTGACTTACTTTGTAATAACAGTATTTGGTTAGTACGTGCTTGTACACATTTTTACAGCAAAGCTTTAGTCATTTCCAAGGCTAGGTTTTTGTTTACTCGTCTTCAGAAATTAATCATTGCCATTGCACTGTTAAGAGAAAAATAATGAGACATTGATGAAGTGGCTACAATTTGTGCACAGTGTATAAAAATTAGATTATGCAGAACCAAATCAAGAAGTTAAAAATATTACTAAGGCAAGCTCCTTTCCTACCTTGCATTGCAAATGGCGAAGGATAAAGGTGCTGTAATTATTTCAGGATAATATGAAAAGAGGAGAATGCTTTAATAAATATTTGAAAAACTGCTAATCTATCTGCATGGACACACTTCAGCGCAGGTTTCGAGAAATACTAAGTTAATAAGGCAGCTTGGATTTTGATAGTTATCCTTTTCCTTTTTATATATACTGCTATTTATAAATGAGTGATATTTTACATTGTGCAAATGAAGTAACTTTCAGCTGTTAAAAGCTGCTATCTATATGACTTGAAAAGGCTGGAATGCATATAAAGGAGCATAAACAAATGTTAGGCATAGTGTATCAGGAGAATGGATATTTATGACAGGGACAGCAAAGAGAGAAATATATGCTGAGCTTTTTTACCTCTTTAAAAGCTCTATATTTTCAAATTTTTATAGGAGCAAAAGAAAAAAAAATGCGGATTTTTTTTTGATGAAACTTTTCTCTACATCATAGAATTCCATCTAATTCAGTTTGACTTTTCATTGTCTTAGAAGATCGCATAAACATGCAGACAGTTCTCTTCCTGAGGTGACGATAAAAGTTTTGGATATTCCTACAAGTTTTACAATCAAAAATCACTAAGGAAAAAACAAACAAACCAAAAAGAAAAACAAAACAAAACAAAAAATAAAACAGGGAGAAGGCAAAAGGGGATTGAAATAAAAACAATAGGAAACTTTCTGGCTAGCTCTGCCAACTTTCTCTCTTTACTTGTTTGCAAAGAACAATCTTGCTCTTTGCAAACCGCATGCCTGAATAACTGTATTTGCGGTTTTGTTATTATTGTCTGCTCCCAGAAAGCAGTAGTCACAGTAGTCAAAGAATTGTTTCCTACTGGGAATGGGTGCAGCTTTATCTGTCGTTAACTCATACCTTTCCCCCGATGTCTCACTAGAGTCTGTACCAAGCTGAACATAAGTATACTCTCTTCCTTCTTTCCCTTAAATAAGCTATTTGTGACAACCAGACATTCTAGTTTCCAGCGAGAGAGGATGCAAGGTGAATTAGTCATTACATCTTCCATCTGTATATCCTGTATCACTGTGTCTGTGCCAAATATTTTCATAACAGAAGTGGAATAATTGTCCCATATTCCTATCTTTCATTTTGCCCTGAGCAGATAGCTAAGTAAATTTCTTTAATTACATAAAAAAAAAAAAAAAAAACTGGAATATCCAGTTGGATCAATTCCTTTCCTTTAGAAAGCGCACTTGTGCTAAATCAACTTCCCCACTCCCCGCCACAAAAACACACCCCCATCAACAACAAAAAGGAAAACAAACAAAACACCAATCCACAGAAATGAAAGATACAGCATTTTCAAGTAGACATTAGTTTATTTCCAGTGATTTTCCTTACTCTGTTTTCCTACAGGACTGATGACTCTGCCAGTATGGTAATAGACTACTTGCTTCTGCTTGAACCCATAAGTAGTAGCAGAATTCATTGTACCCACAGGTAATTTTTCTCTTCTACCTGCACTTACAAGCAGCAGTATTTCTCCAGGTTTGTAACACATGCATCGTTTTTCACAAAGTCACTTTAGGATTACATCCCTCCATGCAATGAAATAAAAAATGCCCCTAGCTTCACTCTTGAGGCTTCTGGGCAGACAGGTGGGAATCCTAACTGCAGAGGGTCACTTACCAGGGAGTGTATGACTATCATTTGGACCACAGGAGTTTTGCAGGGGCTGTTGATGGGACAAATCTCCAGTTGGAGTGAACATTTTATACTCCTGGGAACACCACCTCCATGTCACAGAAATGCAAGCTGATCTGTTCATGGCCAAACTGCAAGTCAGCAGCATAGCTGGGAAACATCCAAATCGCCGAGTCAATCAGGCAATGCTGCCAACAAACCAATGGCCGGAACTAAGACCAGGTCCAAATCTTGCTAATTCAGAATGTTCAATGTTGTCTGATCCTTGCGAGAGGAAGTGTGTAGGAAGCGAATACTGGTAGGAAGTTTTCTTCGCTTCTCGCAACTGTGCCAGGCAGACACTGGCCCGGTGCCTGTTCTGGAGGAACAACAGTTTTGGGATCTGGCTTGCTATAATCATTAGTCTCCTTCATCATGCTAGTATCCATATCTGCAAAATAAAACTGAATAAAGTATTGTATCCTTTGAGCGGAGGATTTCTGATACACCTAAATATTATAAAGGAAACACAAACTATGAACAAGTATCCAGGCAACAATCAAGGGATCAATTAGAACCTACATTTTTTTTTTCCATTGGAAAACTAAGAAGAAGCCATATAAATGGGAGAAGGGGGCTCAGAAGACTGGATGGCGTCTGTTCTGAACTTTCCATGATTCGTGTAAATGTTGCAATCCAGAATTTGTTTGGCACACTAAAGAAGGAATTATAGTCTTGTAACTAGTGGTTACATGTTTTTCTGTTGCTAACATTAGCAATAGCTGTTTGAAGGGGTCTTGTATTTTTAGCCCATAAATATTCAGGTTTGTCCCTGGTGAAAGGCCTTGATGGTTGTTCTTCTGTCTTCTTTTTGGCAGGTCAAACTACCATAGAGATGGACAAGCAGAAAGTGTCTAGCATGAGATCAATCAGTGGTCAGGAAGCTGTAGGGCAACTTTGTGTGCTGATACATAAGCATATATCTTTAAATTTATAACAAAAACATATACATAAAGAAAATATAATATATATATATATTTGAATAAAATAATGAAACAAAGAATGAAACAGAGGAAAATAAAGGCTATTTAATATAGAGAAAAGTAAGCAGGGTCCAGGGAAAGAACAGTAATTGCTTTTAGAGTTAACATTTCACAATGACACTGACGTGGAAATGGGAGTAACACTGAGAAAAACAATTGTTCCAAAACAGTGGTGAAACTACTGTTCCTCATGAAACAAACATGGCATGTAGGAAGAGCAGTGAAAATCTGGGCCAATAAGTAATCAGCATGAATATGATCTATGTGGAGTGTGAGCAGATAATGAATTAATGCAACACAGTGAAGCTTGCTAAAATAAAATAAAATAAGATGATCTTTGTGAGTAAGGAAGAGCTTCATCTAGAGGATTAAAATTAAGAAATCAAACACTGTTCTGAAAGAAGAAAGAAGAATCCTTGTCTAAACTCTGGCACCAGGAGTGTTGGTATTGAGCAGCAGCAACAGATCACACAGCCTTGTTTGCTCCTCTGAAGTTTTAATGTTCCTTGGCATAGAGTCTGGTCTGGTCTGGCCCTGCCTTTGTCTCCACTCCTTCAAACTAAACAGCAGGAAGATCCACTGGAGATGGCAATGAGAAAGCTTTTGGGAAAACTTATCTAGGACAGGTCCCTGTAATGCAGTTGAGCTCATTTCACTAAAGTGCTAGTTGCTACCTTTATGAATTTATGGCATCCTTGCAATTTTTCTTCTCTATTTTTTCTTCTCTATCACTTTGTTCAGTATTGTGTTCTGTATTCTGAGCAATCTTTCCAAGGCTGAAGACTTCTTCTTACATATTTATGTGTTAATTATTGTAGAATTCATAATTCCCAAGAGAGCAAGCAAGGCACATCAGGTATGAAAAGACTTTGGATAGACAGAGCACAAACCTGTACAATAATTTCACCTTTTGTCTGTGTGCAGGACAAACTGAAAGTATTTTCCAGCTAATTCAATGCCATGGTTTTCTTCGGGAAAAAAAAAAAAAAAAAAAAAAAAAGAGCATATTTTAAACTCAGTATTTTTTACCTTTTCAGTTAGCAATAAAAATAACATTTGAAATGGAGTATCACTGGAAAGACGAAGACAAAATGCATCAGTAATATTGCAACATCTCTGAAATGCATGCTTTCCCGTTCCTTATTCAAAGAACCTGACCTTCAAAAATCACCTTTGTTAAATCAAAATCAAATTCTTTGATAAATATTTAAATTGATACTTCTTTTTTTTTGAGTTTCGAAACAGAAAGAGACCCAATTAGATTTCAAGATACAGCTGGCAAATGGCCTCTGTATGGTGATGTCCATATATATACGTATAAAAGGTGGCCAATATATATGTATAAAAGATAAAGATAAACCAGCAACTAAAATTCTGTTCCTTTCTCGTCAGCTTGACCACTTCTATGCTTCCCACTGGAGTCAGTGCTTTTGTCTTCTCTGCTGTATCATGTTCACACCTTTTGTTCGTAGACTTAGAAGACCTCAGTTTCTTCCTGCTATTTGCCATGTTTGCATTCTGATTAGTTTTTATTCTCTGTTGTCATTACTTGCCAGTGAAACCAAGGAGTGATCCCACATTGGTAGCCCTGGACTCTGTGTGGCAAAGGGTCTCATATCACTCAGGGTTCTTGCTGTGTTAATGACAAGGAACTAAACAGCCAAGTGCAGTTACTGACTCTGTTATTTTGACAAAAATTAATGAGGATACAAGCAAATACAGATCTTATTACCTTGTTATCTCTTACAGAATTTAACTCAGTAAAACCAGGTCTCATTGCTCTGTCTTTCCAAAAAGCTCTCAGACCAGAAGGTTAACAAATTACAAATAATTAGCTGAATCATAAAGATGGAAGTATACAGCCTGATGGAAAACCAGCTCTTCATCTGTTCAGAATTTCTAAGACTTTTTTTTTTTTTTTTCCTAATGGTAATTAGAAGATTTTGAACAGACAGTTACACTTGGAGACCTTTGATGAGTCTTTTAGGTAACTCATTTTGAGTTTGTGTTTATAATGCCTCTCAGCCTTCCTGCCTGCAGAGTTCTAATTTTTACCTAGCTTGCCTCATACCCAAAAGCAGCAGCACAAATGAATTATATAAAATAAAGCACCTCTGTTTCCTGACACTCAAGAAAGCCAGTAGCCCTGAGCTCTGTTGCATAAACAGTTCTAAAGACACGCCATTTAAATGCAGATTTTTGACAGTTCACCTAGTCTGAGTAAAAAAATACACATTTTTCCCTTCTAGCAATAGAGGAAATCAGAGAGTTAACCATAGACTTTTCCTGCAAGCAGGCTTCCACATTCACTTCTGAAAGGTCTTTATAATTAAAAAGCATGCCCATGTAATTTAAGAGAAGAAAGTCTAGTACGTGCTTCAAGTAAATTGAATTTCCTTTCTGACTATAGCAAGAAAGGTTCTTTTGCATTCATGTAAAATGAAGGGGAAGAGAGTGTTTATGACTAGAAGATCCTTTTGCTAGGGGGAAAGAAAAAAAAAAAAAGGAAAGAAAGAAAAAAAAAAGAGAGAGAGAGAGTATTTGGCCTTACTTTAAAGTTACTTTAAAGTGATCTAGTGACACTCATTGTAAGGAAAGCATGAATGACTTTGAAGATTTTTTGTTATAGATACTTGACCTATTTCTCCATTATTGCAGCTGGATGATCAGGCACAAGTCAGCTAAAGCCAGGGAGTTGCCATGGGTTTGTTTGAGAGGAGAATACAGCAAGCTTTGTGGAGCTTTGTGGTAAAAACTTAGTTTTTGTAAAAAAAATATTTTAAGTACACTTTTTTTTTAATTCAATGCAATTTTTTTTTTAGCAAAAACTATCAAAAATCTATTTTTTAAAAGATCAGAGGTTTTGGGAACTTAGGAGAGGAGAGATGGTAAAATTTTGACTGCTCTTTCATATGTTTTTTTTCTTAAAATAAATCTGAAGTTCAAAGAAATTTTAATATAATATATGCCAATCAGTTTTCTAACACTAATGGGGCCTTTTCTAGTATAGAAATAAATATATTTAGTTTATTTTTAATATGTCAGTTTAGTCTTAATTATTGTTTTAGCCTGTTTGTCCACAGATGCTCAACATCATTTTCTGGAGACAAAAACCAAAAAGAAAAGCTAGTTACAAGAATGGATTTTTGCCATGATTCCAGTACTAGAATGGATTTTTAGTATCTTCCTTCTAAACTGTTAACTTTTAATAGGCCATTAAAATAAAATTCTGAAGACCTATTAAAAATGAAAAAGCCCAATAGGGCTAGCTGTAGTGCATCATATTAATGATGCTTTCACATACTTCAATGAGTACTAGCTGTGTAGTCTAATACCCCTGAATTAGGGGTGTAGAATCAGAAGCACCAGTTTCTCAAACGGCCATATTGATTTTGTTTCCCTTTCTTGGATTTGAGACTAATAGTTCGAATTGAATGAATTGACTTAAATCAATTTCCCTAAACTGTGGTGGATTAGAAAGACATTCTCATTGTATTGCCCTGTTTTTATCTATAATGCACCTGAAGATACTGGAATCAAGGGGAATCTTCCGATTCATCCAGAAAAGGCATCATTTCACTGTAACCCAACTTTTAATTCCTTGGCAAAGTTTGATGCCTGTCTTGTAGGGTACTGGGAAGGAAACAAATCTCTCCCCTGATGAGCTCTGCCAGTTTCTATTTGCAGAGCCTCTCCGTGGATGCAGCGGCTTCATGGTGCACATGGCTTTCCTACTGTGAAAGAGAAGGCTAGCACATCTCCATGGCCTCAGGTCAAGAGCCCTGCTGCACAACTGGACTCCTCACTACCTCAGTGGAAATATGTTGGAAGAAAAACATTTCACAAGCCTGGACCTATCTTGTATCTATTGACCACTTCTATCTATCGATCAGGTATGGTCTTGCTGATCCTTGATGATCAATGCACTGTGAAGGCCAAAGAACCCACAGCTGTATGAGGTAAAAGAATTTAAGGGCAAAAAGCAGTATCTTGCCTGATATACTTCTAAACCAGCAGAGGACCCTAAAGAGGTTACGTGTGATTAATTTCAATTTTATGGATGAATTCCATGCTGAGTAGCATGTATGTTTTGACAGAAAAGCATCATGGATCTCCCGGCTGACAAATTTCAACTCCTAACTGCTCCAAAATAACCACCTGTCTCGATGCAGCTCCTCAAAGTAATGTGTGGTACCATTAGTTCGTTACTATCACACAGAGAGGAAAACTGACTACTGAATCACGATTGCCACATCCTCAGTCATCTTAGCGTAGATTTGCCAGACAAATAACTGACCTTGTGAATTTTGCTGGGACAGTATCGAAAATCTTTGGCGTTTTGGTGCATTGAACTTTTAAAGTAGTAGTTTTCAAATATTCACTTGTCAGCATATATTTAAGATACATGGGAACAATTAATGAACACCACTGTCAAAGAGATCATCTCCTATTGTTTGAGACGCTGCACAACGAACATGGTTTAATGATGCTAAAAATAGATGTTCTAGTAAACAACAACAAAAAAATCTATGAGCAATAGTTCAAGCTCAAGTTCTGCCTTCAAAATCTTTTTTTTCACTATATTTTTCTGTCTGTGCATTTTTCCAAAATAGTCATATATAATCAAATTGGAGAAGGAGAAGGAAGAGAAACATATTTTTTGCATCTCAAAGCAACTTTATGTCTACATTTCTTCACTGTATCTTCCTGGTTTTAATGTATGTATGCTACCTCTCTGTGGGAAAAGATTAGCTGAGCCTGGGAACATTTCTTTTGCATATCTTTCCTGCTAAGAGCAGATTGCATGCTACAGTAAAATCAAAGGAGTTATTATTAAAAAAGTACAAGATAAGCAATTTTGATAACAAGCAGATGTGTAAATGTTTAATACTCTGCATTGTTACATGCTACAGCAGAAACTAAGGCTGTGCAGTCTTGTGGCAGTGCCCTAGATTCCCTTGCCTTTGTTCTAGCCATGCATCATTTACAGCCCTCTTGGGTGATGCTGTAATACTGAAGAAATGGGAGAGGGAAAAGGGTGGGGAAAAAAAAAAGCAATGAATTCCCATGGAAGTGTAGCATAATAACTGGTGTCATGTGGTGTATATCACCTCCGCATGATACATATACAGTACACAAAGCAGCACAAAGCATTTTGACACACTAACAGTCTTTTCAATGAAAAGTGGACCATATGTTTTTTTTTTTTAAAGAGAATTCAAATCTCCCCCTTCATGGAAAGGCTGTGTGCACTAATATTTTTAGAATATTGTCATTTTAAGTATTTTCAGCACTACCTTTTTTAACCTTTTTGTTTCCATTTTGTTTTGTTCAGTGAGACCTTCTTTTCCCCTGAAAACACATTTAGTGTGACATCCACTTCATCTATCCAGTTGCTGGACATCTTCGGTAATTATGTTGCCCAACTCCTAGAAATGGTATTTCTGAGAATTCAAAATACTCAGCATATAGATAGTGATTCTGGATTGCATGGTAGTTATTTCTGAAATATATTGAACAACTGGAAAATTTCTGGATAAAATGTTAATGGTGTTAATTACAAAGTGTTAACTAATGTAATAATGCCTTTGAATATTTTGGAATGTTTTCCAGCTGAATTGATCTTTTATTAATAAAACATCTGGTAGTTTTTAGTTTATCACTATCAGCGAAATTTGATTTTCAGTCTATACAGTCCATCAGTTATTGAAAGGGGTACATTTGGAGGTACATGAATGAAAAAATATATTAGAATTTTACTAATAAAGCCATGGACAAACAGCTTGAATGACCAATGCATAAGAAGTCGTAAAATAAATCCCAGTTCATAGGAAGAGTTCAAGAAGGAACACTGCTTCAATTTGAAAACCTATCGTGATTCTGAAGAAACAAAACCATTCAATCTCATGGGATAATTAAGTGCAGTGCATATGGCATCATTAAAAGACAGAGGGCACTCCAGTAGCACAAAAGCACAAAGGAAAGTTGATATTGTAATGCAGAGAATTACACAAGCACTTACCTTTTGTATTATTTTAATTTCAACAAAATGATAAGTTGTTTTTTTTTTCTTCCATTTTTGAATCCAACTGTTTCTGTGAGGTCACCTTTTATCTTTGTTGGTCTTGAAATGTTAAAAAGAAAAATCAATTCACACTGTGTCAAACTTTTCAGGCTATTATACTCAGTTCTCAGTTCTCTTCATGCAACTGATATTCCAAAGCCTTCTAACATTTGCCTTACTGAAAATGAATGTTGCTCATTAGAGTGAGAGGTAGAGGACTAGTGTTATTGATGCCTTCAAAAACATGGAAATGATTAAATAAATGGTCTATTATGTAACAATTCATGTTACTCTCAGAATATATTAGCATTAATGCTGTATATTAACGGATGAAATGTAAAACAGGAGGTAAATTTAGTGGATAATAAATTACGTTCATCTTCATCTTTCCAGCTTTACCTTAAACTACACAGGTGATTTTGGACAATTAATTTCATCTCCAAGTGCTAGAATGTTCTATCCTTAAGCAACCTTAAAGTATCTAAAGATATCTACATGAGAAATAAAAAAAAGATACATATGAGCTAAATACCTCTGTCTTTCTATGACTCCCAGTGGATTTTGATTTCTTTTCCAGCATAGGATCTTAAAAGAACTAGGAAAGGAAAACAGAAGAAAGAAGAAAGGGATATAAAATTGGGATGTTTTTTTATGGATGTGAGATGTTAGGTCCTTATATGTTAGGTCCTCTTTGCCAAAAGGCTGGCCAACCTGGTTAGGAGGGCTTTAAAGTAGACAACAAGGCGGAAGGGGAGTGTCACACAGACACGGCAAGCAGTACCGTGCAACCTAGGTCAGATGGCATCCAGTGGGAGTATGCTAGTGGGGAAGTGAGGATAGGAAATGATCACGGAGGGTCCTCTTTCACCCCTCCTGGGAAACCTGTGGGCTCAGTTGCTTCCCTGAAATGCCTGTACACCAATGCGCGAAGCATGGGGAATAAGCAGGAGGAACTGGAGATCTGTGTGCGGTCCCAGCATCATGATCTCATTGGAATCACAGAGATGTGGTGGGATAGCTCGCACAACTGGAGCGCTGCCATGGAAGGCTGTGTGCTCTTTAGGAAGGATAGGCTGGGAAGGCGAGGTGGTGGAGTTGCTCTTTATGTGAGAGAGCAACTGGAATGCATGGAGCTCAAGCTGGGAGTGGAGGATGAGCGAGTTGAGAGCTTGTGGGTAAGGATTAGAGGGCAGGCTAATGTGGGAGACACTGTGGTGGGTGTCTGCTACAGGCCACCTGACCAGGATGAGGAAGTTGATGAGGCCTTCTATAGGCAGCAGGATATTGCCTCATGGTCTCTGGTTCTCATGGGGGACTTCAACTACCCTGACATCAACTGGAAGGACAACACAGCCAGGCCAAGCACTCCTGGAGGTTCCTGCAGAGCATTGACGATAACTTTTTGACACAGGCTGTGGAGGAGCTGACGAGGAGAGCTGGGCTACTGGACCTCGTGCTAACAAATAGGGAGGGCCTTGTAGGAGATGTGAAGGTGGGGGGTAGCCTCGGCTGCAGTGATCATGAGTTGGTGGAGTTCAGGACACAACGTGGAGGTGGCAGGGCTGTAAGTAGCCTTGCAACGATGGACTTCAGGAGGGCCAACTTTAGCCTCTTCAGAGACCTCCTCGGAAGAATCCCATGGGCTAGAGCTCTAGAAAGAAGGGGGGCACTAGAGAGCTGGTTAGCTATCAAGCAGCACTTCCTCCACGCCCAGTAACAGTACATCCTTGTGTGTAAGAAGTCAGGCAGAGGGGGCAGGAGACCTGCATGGATGAACAGGGAGCTTGTGGCAATGCTCAAGCAGAAGAAGGGGGTGTACAGAATGTGGAAAAAAGGACAAGCCCCCTGGGAAAAATACAGGAATGTAGTCAGGGAATGCAGAGATGCGACAAGGAAAGCTAAGGCACGGTTGGAACGCAATCTGGCAAGGCACGTTAAAAATAACAAGAAAAATTTCTTCAAATACATTAACAGCAAAAGGAAGATCAGGAAAACGTGGGTCCATTGGTGAACGGAGTGGGCACCCTGATTACAAATAACACAGAAAAAGCAGAGTTGCTGAATGCCTTCTTTGCTTCGGTGTTTACCAAGGGCAGCCCTTTAGGGCCCCAGGCCCTAGGGACAAGTGAAGAAGCCGGTGAAAAGGAAGACTTGCCCTGGGTAGAGGAAGATTGGGTCAGAGAGCACCTAAGGAACCTTGATACCCATAAATCCATGGGTCCTGATGGGATGCACCCCAGAGTGCTGCGTGAGCTGGCAGAGGTCATAGCTAAGCTGCTCTCCATCATCTTTGAAAGATCCTGGAGAACAGGGGAGGTGCTGGAAGACTGGAAGAAGGCCAGTGTCACGCCAGTCTTCAAAAAAGGCAAGAAGGAGGACCCAGGCAACTACAGGCCAGTGAGCCTCACCTCTGTCCCCGGAAAAGTGATGGAACGGCTCAAACTGGCTGTTGTCTCCAGGCACATGGAGGACAAGAAGGTGCTCAAGAGTAGTCAGCGTGGATTCACCAAGGGGAAATCTTACTTGACTAACCTGATAGATTCTATGATGAAATGACCGGCTGGATAGATGAAGGGAGAGCGGTGGATGTCGTCTTTCTTGACTTCACCAAGGCTTTTGACACTGTCCCTCACAACATCCTCCTGGGCAAGCTCCAGAAGTGTGGGATAGATGAGTGGACAGTGAGGTGGATTAGGAACTGGCTGGATGGCAGGGCCCAGAGAGTGGTGATCAGCAGTGCAGAGTCTCGTTGGAGGCCTGTGGTTAGCGGGGTCCCCCAGGGGTCAGTCCTTGGTCCAATCCTGTTCAATTTATTCATCAATGACCTGGATGAAGGCACAGAGTGCTCCCTCAGCAAGTTTGCTGATGACACGAAACTGGGAGGAGTAGCCGATACCCCAGAGGGCTGTGCTGCCATCCAGAGGGACCTGGACAGACTGGACAACTGGGCGGTGAAAAACCTCATGCAATTCAACAAGGCCGAGTGCAAGGTTCCGCACTTGGGGAGGAATAACCCCAGACACCAGTACAGGCTGGGGACTGACCTTCTGGAGAGCAGCTCTGCGGAGAAAGACCTGGGTGTCATGGTGGATGACAAGTTGACCATGAGGCAGCAGTGTGCCCTTGTGGCCAAGAAGGCCAATGGGGTCCTGGGGTGCATTAACAAGAGCGTCTCCAGCAGGTCGAGGGAGGTGATCCTGCCCCTCTACTCAGCCCTGGTGAGGCCGCTTCTGGAGTATTGTGTCCAGTTCTGGGCTCCACAGTATAAGAGGGATGTGGAGCTGCTGGAGAGAGCCCAGCACAGGGCCACAAGGATGATCAGGGGCCTGGAACATCTGCCCTATGAGGAGAGGCTGAGGGAGCTGGGCCTGTTCAGCCTGGAGAAGAGAAGGCTGAGAGGGGATCTAATCAGTGTATATAAATACCTCAAGGGAGGGACTGCAGAGGATGTTGCTGGTCTCTCTTCAGTGGTGGCCACTGACAGAACTAGAGGAAATGGCCGCAAACTGAAGCACCAAAAGTTGAACAGGAACTTAAGGAAAAAATTTTTAACAGTGAGGGTGACAGAGCACTGGAACAGGCTGCCCAGAGCGGTTGTGGAGTCTCCTTCTCTGGAGATCTTCAAAACCCGCTTGGATGCAGTCCTGTGCCACGTGCTTTAGGTGACCCTGCATATGCAGGGGGGTTGGACTAGATGATCTCTAGACGTCCCTTCCAACCCCAAGCATTCTATGATTCTATGATTCTATAACACTTTATAGTATTATTCTGTTGAGAGCTCTTATGACAAAAATGCAACGAGAGCATAAGACTGGCTTTTGTGTAGATTCTCCCTCTGTAGCTTTTCTACTGGAAGTTTGCAAATCCTAAACTGTACGAAGATTTTGAGGCCTTTAATGCGTGAAGTGAAGAAATGAGTACTTTGCTTCTGTAGAATACTGTCACTACTTTTTTTTGTAAAATCTGATTTCCAGAAAACATTGAGGGCCATTAGACTATGCACTAAAAATGCAGAGAGCAGTCTGGCTTCAGGAAAAAGAAATTCAAGATTTGAAATTATTTTCTATTTTGGGGGAAGGGAGGCAGCAGGCTCAGTCTGCACTGGATGAGTAACGAGGCAACATATTTTAGATTATGAATCATGTAGGCATCTACAAAGAGTGTTTCTGGCAGGGTTATCAGTATTAAAAACACAAAAATAAATTTTAGAAAATGTTAATGAAAAACAATAGCTTTCAGAACTCTGATTTGCTTTTCAGATGTGCTGCCACAGGGCTGAGAAACAAGAAAAATGACAAGTATACACTGAGGACACTCTTAAATGGAATCTCAATGCAGTATTTCTAAGTGAAGGTATAAATGTGTGAAGGGAGAATTAACTAAGCTGTAGAGAGGAAGAACTGTTTTTTTTTTTTTTTTTTTCTCCTTTCTCATTTTATTTCTTTCATGCATCAGGGACAAATTGGAAACAGCTTAAAGTACAAACATAACTTACAGCTATCCGAACATTTTCACACCCATCGACCTGCATGCAGTTTCTAGGTACCTGAGAATAAATACAAGGTTGGAAGGTGTTGATTACAATTCTGTGACTTCTGCAGAACACAGCATAGGAAATTTAACATAATATTTCTAAAACACACACACACACACATATGTATACATACATATTGACAAGAAATATGAAATATTTTGTGATAATTCATCACATGTCTAAAATGAAATTATATACTGCTGCATAGCTGTGTTACAAAGCTTGTGTAATATCTATCTAATAGGTATGCCAAATTTACACTGCAAATGATATGACTCATGTTTGATATCACATACCAGGTTCATTTGATCAGAGAAACCAAGCAAATCTACGAACTGTCAATCTGCCGTAAATGACAGCTACTGTAAGACAGAGTTCACTCTCTATTAGGATATTTTCAAAGCAATAATCCTTAAGAAGGTGTGGTGAAGGAAGAAGAATGCTCTGCCACTTGGAGAAATATATATATATATATATATATATATATATATATATATATATATATATGTTAAAGCTGTAAATTGCATCTGATATTTTAGGCAATGATTTTGTATGCCTTCTGTGCTGCATAATGCCAGTGGAAGACAAAGAGAGTCTTACTTACCTGGCAAACAGTGATGAGTGCTTCAATAGCAAAAGCGAGTTCACTTCAATGGCCAAAGGCCATATCCAAACAGGATATTAGTGGCTATGTTTACTGAGGTTCAAAAGAGCCATCTCATATATTTGCTTAATTCTGGATGCATTATTGGCCTGGGCAGCCTGAAAATCAGTAGCTTCTGTCAGTGTATGCCCAGAACCACTCTGGTGAGACTTGGATCTGCTCATTTTGTGTACTGAGTAGTTAGAGAGGTTAGAAGGAGAGAGGAAAAATAGGAAGGACTATGTTGCTTTACTTAGAAATACAGAAACTATTCTGAATAGTGTTAGTGGGGCAACTGCAGACCTAAGCATCCTGTAAATACAAAATGAACAGGTAGGGTATAAGACATCATATACTCTTTCCTTCCTCATTGTTGTCCATTTCTTTCTGACTTTTTAGATGTTCATTTTTGTCATTTATTTTCAACTTATCTTTTTTTTTTTTGCTTGCACAAAATGTAAAGTCACAGACACTGCTACATAATATGTATTTAGTATCATTTTTATCTTTAATCTCAGCATGCTTGGTTCTGGAAACAGCAATTTAACATGTTTTTACAGAAAAAAGACTAAGGATGGTATTAAAATTATCTGTACCCAGTGCATGTATAAACCTAGGGGAATTATAGCAACATTAATAAGAAAAAACTAAACAGAAGCAGTTTAATCAGAAAATTGTCAGCTGGGAATTTCTCTGCAGAATAGAAATATATTTCAGTAAATTTATTTCTAGATATGACTGCAATCACAAAATAGCTGAGATTGGAAGGGACCTCTGGAGATCACCTAGTACAAAGCAGAAGCAGGATCACCTCAAACATGTTGCACAGGGTGGCTTCCAGGCAGGTTTTGAGCATCTCCAGAGGGAGAGACTCCACAGCCTCTCTGGGCAGCCTGTTCCATGATCTGTCACCAAAACAGTTAAGACGTTTTTCATCAAATACAGGTGGAATTTCCTGTGCTTCAGTTTGTGCTTGTTGCCACCTGTCCTATCTCTGGCCGTCGCTGAAGACAGCCTGGAGCCATGCTCTTGACACCCTTCATTCAGATACTTCTCCACACTGTTAAGATCTCCCCTCATGCTGCTGCTTCTCCAGGCTGAACAGACTCTCCTCTCAGCCTGTTCTCGCAGTAGGGATGCTCCAGTCCCCTAATCATCATAGTCTTACATCGGACTCTCCCCAGTAGCTCCATGTCCCCCTTGTCCTGGGAAGGCCAGTACTGGACAAAGAACTCCAAATGTAAGTGGCCTCACCAAGCACTGAGAAGAGGGACAGGATCACCTCCCTCCACTTGCTGGCAACACTCTGCTGTATCTCCTGCCAGTTTTGTATCATCTGCAAACTTGCTGAGAGTGACTCTTTCTCTTCACTCAGGTCACGATGAATAAATTGAACAGGAATGGGCCTATTAATGACCCTTAAGGGACACTGCTTGCTACAGGCCTCCAACTAGGCTGAGCCACTGACCAAAACCCTCTGACCTCTGACATTCAGCCACCTCAATCCACCTCACTCATCCAGGCCACACTTTGTCATAGCAGATCACACTTGCTATGAGGACATTATGTTAGACCGTGTCAAAAGCCTTGCTATAGATAAGGTATGCAATCACTGCTCTCCTCTCGTCTACCTAATCACTCATCCCATCCCAGAAAGCTAATCATATGATACTGAAAAAGTATTTAATAAAATAAAAAGTCAGAATCATTTATTTATTTATTTATTTTCATATATGGCTTCAGAAGGGAGAAAATGGAGGATCCTATATGGCAGAGATAGAGGGTGGAATTTTAGCAGATAGTAGAGGAATTTGAGTGAGCCTGAATTACTTGAGACCATCAGTAAAATTAACCTGGGAAATCTCAGAACTTTCCGGAATTCAGTAAATCACACTACATCACGCCAAAGTATCTTAAGCAATTTCTAGTTGTGCTGAAAATCTGTCTAGGCAAGAGACAATTAATTAAACTAACTAATTTACATAATTGTCTTTTAACTGGACTTGGAAAAGCCTAAAGGAGAGATTTATGGTCCCTTACTACCAAGTGTCCATCAACTATAACTTCCTTTAAGTCCTACGGCTTTTTATTTTTGTGGTCTGGCTGTAAGCCACCCAGTCTTGCTTTCTAATTCATCAATTTTCTCTTCAAAATCCATGCAGAGTTGCTACTTCTGTTATCCCGAGTCCTGTTCTTATCCTATCCTACAATACATTTTTTTTTTCTGTGCTGAATACCTCCTGCAAAATGTTTGCTGAATTGGAAGTTTGGGCTATCAAGAAGTTTGCTAGCTCCAGATCTTCATCTCCTTTCCATCTGAACTGAGAAAGATTTCCCCCTTACAGCTCTGGCCTCCAGGTGCCCTTCCCCCATGCAGATATGATTCTTATTATTATTTCCTTATAACTTTCTCTCTTATTGGCCTCTCATACTGCTGGAAGGTAGACTATATATTGACTCTATATTTGCCTCTGCTTGTTTTTTTTCTTATTCTTTTACATTTTTCTGTACAAGCATATTCTTTTTTTTTTTTTTTCTTTTATCTTCTGTTGTCATAATTGAGCCTTTAGACTCGGTCATAAAAGGTCTTTTAGTGTTTAGGAGGTGCCATTGACAAGCTGAACCCATTATATTTGCAAGAATGTTTCCCATGGAATACACTGTGAGAATATCACTAAAGAATTTGAAATACTGCAGAGGAATATTTCTGTGAGGCAATGAGGGCTGAAGGAGATTGTCAGCTAGATTTCTTTTCCTAACAGGAATAACAACAAAACAAACAAACAAACAAAAAACTCTTACTGAAAGACAAGAGTTTTCCATTTGCATTCTTCTTAGTATTAGAAATGCATCCATACCAAGCATTTAACCTCTGTGTTTTTCTTTCCTTTTCTTTTCTTTTCTTTTCTTTTCTTTTCTTTTCTTTTCTTTTCTTTTCTTTTCTTTTCTTTTCTTTTCTCTTCTCTTTTCTTTTCTCTTTTCTTTTCTTTTCTTTTCTTTTCTTTTCTTTTCTTTTCTTTTCTTTTCTTTTCTTTTCTTTTCTTTTCTTTTCTTTTCTTTTCTTTTCTTTTCTTTTCTTTTCTTTTCCAAAGACTGCACAGTATTGCTTGTAGGATTTTGTTCCAGCCACTTTTCTTAACTGTTATTATGGAAAGAAAGCATTTCTATGCTGTTGACATTTTTGTTAGAGCAGTGGAAAACGCAGTTCTTAGCTTTTTCAATTGGTGATGCAGCCTTAGTCACTGTCAGCAAATTGAGCAATGTGGGTGACAATTTTAGGTTCTCCTTGTAGTACCCTATGGCAGTTGAAAGATTAGGGACATGCCTCTATTTTATATAATCAATCAGTTCTGAAATACTGGAAGGAACTATTAGCTGAACTAGCTGCTTCTGGGAAAGTTATCCAAGAGATTGCTTCTGCAATGAAATGAATAAATATTAGAACTGCCCAGGCCATATTTTACTGCAACTTTTACCATTGCGTCTTGAAATGATCATTTAAAGGAGAAGAGAATTTGCTTCATCCTCAGAAAGAATCCTAATCTAAAAGGAGGAAAATAATGGTTTTCACATTTACAGGGGGATATAGTCACTGAACAGACTGACTGAACAAATCATTGAAATTCACAGAATCACAGAATGGTTAAGGTTGGAAGGGGCACCTAGAGATCATCTAGTCCAACCCCTCTACTCCAGCAGGGACACCCAGAGCACGTGGCACAAGGTGGCATCCAGGTGGGTTTGGAAGATCTCCAGAGAAGGAGACTCCACAGCCTCTCTGGGCAGCCTGTGCCAGGATCTGTCACAGGAAAGAAGTTCTTCCTCACGTGGAGATGGAACTTCCTGTTTTTCAACCTGTACCCTTTACCCGCTGTCCTATCACTGGCCACCACGGAGAAGAGTTTGGCCCCAACCTCGCTACATTCTCCTCTCAGGTATTTGTATATGTTGATCAGATCGCCTCTCAATCTTCTGTTCTGTAGGCTAAATAGACCCAGCTCACTTAGTCTTTCCTGATACGATAGATGTCCCAGTCCCTTAACCATCTTTGGAGTCTAAGCTGGACCCTCTCTAACACAACCCAAGGAGCTATTTAAAAACCTTACTGGATTTTGAAACTACTGTTACCAACTAAGACAATATTTATTCTCCAACCTCTAATGTTTTGATCTCCCTCACTTGTCTTTTGATATTATAGCTTGACTTGCAAACAATGATGCAGTAGATTTCTCTGTAAATTCTACCTATTTTTCTCTTACTTCAGAACTAAAATTTCTCCATAAAAAGGCGTAGAAGAAACTGACTCCACAAGTCAAGACAAAACAAAGATTTTGCTATATGTCTTCTGAATACATTGATCCTAGCAGCGAATTGGATGGTCTAGTGTAGTTATCAACATATACGAAGTAAAAGCCATACAGAGAGAAGAAGAAAATCCTTCTTAAGTAATTCATTAAGAGATTTGAATTAGTACAACTAATGCTGAGTTTCTATGATGTTATATAACAGCAGGGAAATTCAGATCCTGTAGATCACAGGCAGTAAACTAGTAAGAGATTTTAAATGCTAAAATCAGGCTAAGCTGATTGGGTCTCAGAGGCAACCAAGGAAACTAGCAAGAATGGATTTGTCATACTGAAAGCAACTTAGACTCCCACCACGAAGAACTGAGAAGTGTTGCTACCTCCCTATAAACACATAGCATATAGAATTTATAAATGTGAGAAAAGGCACCATAAAAGATAGCCATTTCAAAGACATCTACCTAAAAGGCCTGGGTCTCTGGTCTGAGTCTACTGTGTCTCTGTGCATCCGTCTCCTTATGTCACACACATTTTAAACAGACAAACACGACCAAGCCCCCAAACAAACAGAAATAAACCACAGCCAACTCAGCACAGTGTTATGAGGCTCCTAGCTAGGCAAATACAGGAAAGTCCTTGTACTGTCAGCATAATTGTCATTGTGGATGCTGTCGGACACCTGAGTGGACATAAAGCCAGGTGTTTGCATATTTGCTAGAAGCATGAATGTAGTTTCAATGTTTTTATCTCTATGCTTGCTAGTCCTTGACCGCAGATCTCCAAGTCATAGATAATAGTGGCTAAGCTGCCAAGGACACAGCTTCCAGGGAATTATGTAATCTAGGCTGCACCTGTTCCTTCATCTGAAACCTGAGCGGCATCTGCGTTCTCTGCTAGACCATCATAAAACAGCTTATTCTCCCTGTAGTTAGTATAGATATGCAATGGATGCTTAGTTTTCTTTCTGTACTGTTATCTAAAATGCCACTTCCACACATTACTGCAGAAACAGAGGAAAATCCTCACAAGCCTCAAATGTCAGAGTTTAAATGCTCAACCCTACTCTCCTCTTTACCACTGACATCCCACCAACTGAAACATTATTAGCCTCCTGCAGACATCTCAAGAGCACATAGTCCTCATTTATCAAGGAGTTTGGGCAACTGTAGCAACTCACGTACTTTACCACATCAGCCCTGGTGATTCTGCCTGGAGTATGTCTTTTTGTGTGACCTATGGGTTTCTTAGATATTTGCATGTATATTGAAATGGATCATAGTTGCAATTATTTTTCTTTAAAACATTTGTGATCATTTCTTTTATGAAAATTTCCTCATCTTCATATTGAAATCCATTTTCTTTCTTTCTTTCTTTCTTTCTTTCTTTCTTTCTTTCTTTCTTTCTTTCTTTCTTTCTTTCTTTCTTTCTTTCTTTCTTTCTTTCTTTCTTTCTTTCTTTCTTTCTTTCTTTCTTTCTTTCTTTCTTTCCTTCCTTCCTTCCTTCCTTCCTTCCTTCCTTCCTTCCTTCCTTCCTTCCTTCCTTCCTTCCTTCCTTCTTTCCTTCTTTCCTTCTTTCCTTTTCCTTCCTTCTTTCCTTCCTTCTTTCCTTCCTTCTTTCCTTCCTTCTTTCTTTCCTTCCTTCTTTCCTTCTTTCTTTCCTTCTTTCCTTCTTTCCTTCCTTCTTTCCTTCCTTCTTTCCTTCCTTCTTTCCTTCCTTCTTTCCTTCCTTCTTTCTTTCCTTCTTTCCTTCTTTCCTTCTTTCTTTCCATCTTTCCTTCTTTTTTTTTTTTTTTTGAATGTTGTTGTTGTTTTTGGTATGCATATGGCTCTTTTATTTCATAAGATAGAGATAACAGCCCTGATGGCAAATCCTCATCCGAAATCACTCGCATGGATTCTTGGCAATTCTGAACTACAGTCTGGCATGTATCCTCATTCTTTTACTAGATTTGGAAGGGGCATATGGCAGCAATAATCTGAAATTTGCATAACCTCATAGAATATAGACATCAAAAGTTGGTACCTCTTGATCCATACACTGATGGATGCTGCACCTTACTTACAATTTCTCTGCTTATGGCTCAGGACACTTGCTATCGTGAGTTTGGAGGGCAATAAATCCATCTTTCTAGAACAACTATCAGAAAACTATTGCTTAGGTTGCTTTCTTTTGAATGATCTGAAGTATTAAACTATGGTCATTGTAAAAGTGCCACTTTTCTGTGGACAGTACTGATGACTGATAGAAAATATTTATATGAAAAATCAAATGCTGAGGGTTTTATGCAATAGGTGATCCAAAGCAGAGATGCAATTAATGTAGAGGATATTGACTGAATCTTTCCAAAGAACTTTTTTTTTCTTTCTAGCTAGGAAAAGCTGTTTTAATCTGGAAGAGAAGGGCAGCCGAGTGGGGACGAAGACCCTAACCTTCAGGTGTTAGTGTAAGGACACACAGTTGCTAATATGCTATTGTTTAATTACTATTTAGCAGAATCTATGAAGCTCCTGTGCACAGGATATGTGTCTCATGGCCAGATCCTTCCTAAAGAGAATATTAGGCTGTGTCATCTAATATTTGTCTCTTGTCTTAAAACACAAGCCCTTTTCAGTTTTGAAGACAGTAAATTCATGAAAGTGAAAGTTAGTAAGTGACCACTAATCACCCTTATGCAAAGAAGTGTCTTGAAATCATTCAATATTCCTTGCTTTATCCAGCCCAGGGAATAATCTGCAGGAGACTGACATATTTTCCCTTTTAAATCCATCATATATATATATATATATATTAATCTTTAGCAATATGTGTATATGTAATTTCATTTCTCCTTAAAATCTCAGAGAAAAAAAATCAAATGAGCATAGCAGCACCAATTAAATGCAAAATCTTTACGCTTTATTTCCTGGTTCAATACACTGTAAAAGAAGGTAATCTTAAGATACTTGGTTCTGTCTTGCTATCTATAGATAACATTGTTTTCACTGTTATCTTCTTAAACTTTTTTTTCCCTTCACTTTTCTAAATAAATAATAGGGCACTTTTAACTTTTCTGCTTTCATCCAGATGTCCTATTTAAATCCTGGAAACTAGCCAGAAACATAAAACAGTAAGAAAAAAATAAAATAAAAAATAAAAAATCTTTCCATTATTGTGTCTTGCACTTATGTACATTTTTTGCTGTTTTTAATCTCTATTTTCTTTTTGAGTTAAAATATCTGAACACCAAATAATCTCCACACCCATGATCCATTTGATTCCCCTGATGTTAGTTACTTTCTGTTATTTAAAATATATGTTTTTTATTTCCATATTTTGAAAACTGTTCAAGCAAAATCCTGCAGCCAGTTCCTCGCTTGCCTAGCTCTAAACAAGGACTTCATACAACCTGAAGTGGCTTTAGGCAGATTGGTTTTTAGAGTTTTAGGTGGATAAATTACCGCAGACCTTGTTTATTATTTTGGAGAGCCAAATCCCATGAAACTGCAGCTTGAGAAGTATTGTAGTTTCTGGCAGGACTTTACCTGAAAAAGCAGAAAATTATACCCGTACATGAAACCATTGCATAACATCATTCACTGGCCTAAAGAAAAGCATGAGATGAATATTTATCCCCGAGAAATGCCAAAGCTGCCATTGTAGTTTTAGGCCTACCTGCTCTAGAATGCTGAAAACAGCTTTCACAGTGGAGCTCATTGCCTAGTTTGCACTGCTAATCAGCTACTGAATGCAAACAGCAAACAGATACCAAAGTCACCTCCTCAGGATCGAGCAGTTTTAGGCTTATGGTTTTATTATTATTATTATTATTATTATTATTATTATTATTATTATTTTATTTTATTCCATCTGACTATGACTAGCCCTGAGGAAACCTTTTGTTTTAAATAGATGATGGCAAATGATTCAAAGTAGAATCTGACTAGTAGATCATTAAAAAGTGTGTGTGTGTGAGTGTGTGTGTGTGTGTTTCTTGCATGTCTCGGACTAGACAGTCCCAGTTTCTGGGCAAAGTCTAGTTGTGGGTTTTTAACTTAGAATCTGATTTGGTTCATAACTGCAAGATAAATTCTTTACTCTCTCCTCTTTCACCACTTTTTTTTTCTTTTTTTCTCTTCCTGTTTTTCATGCCTTTTGTTCATGCTTTTACATGTTTAACTTACATGTGCAATGAAGTGCTCCTCAGCAAAGCTGTAATTTTGTAATTGGTTTCTCTGCTTGCACTGACTGGGGAAATTTTATAAAATAATAACAGAAGCTTTCATATCTGTTATTGTGAAATTGTAAGTTATGACCTGGTTTCACCCCCAGCCTTCCCCTCCATGGTCCCATGGCTCAGCAGATAAGGATATAGGTAACCTGGGTTATACCAGGACAAGACACACATGTGGTCACTCACTGACACACTTGAGCTGTTTGTTATTGACCATAAGCATGTCTCTAGCCCTTTCTGGATGGAATGAAAATATGCTACTGTAAATAACAGCAAAGAGTTTGTCAAAACATTTGCATGGCTCATGTAAACAGGAAATGTGATGGTTTTTACTTCTAACACATTTTTTAAAAAAATTTACATGAGCTAGGAGCACATAGACAATCCATGAACAGTTGATATATTATAGCTTTTTCAAACTCTGATAGGTCTTTTGTTTTGTAATAAGATTTCTGTACCCAAAAACTGAGTGTTGTTTAAGCCTTCTCCAGTTGTCCTCCGAGTTTCTGGAGCCTTCCAGTTCCAGGGAGGTTTTCACAGCTCCATTCCTCTGCTCAGAGTGTTTCTCTTTATGTGATTTTTTTCCTGGCATCATTGGCTCTTCATGATTACTCAGAGCCAAGGAGTCTAACAGAGTTCTGCCTCCTCCAGCGTTTCACTTCTATCTGATCAGAACTGTAGAACATGATCCCCTGCACAAGAAAAGAGAACATTTCTAAAGGCTTTTCTGAGAACCTCTTACCTGTAAGATCCTGCTCAGCAGGAGAACAGGGCATCATTATCAGTCAGGGAAGAATGCCACAGAGCTGTAGGCTGGAAAACAAATGCAGGAGGGTTGTACCAGGATGATTTTGCATTTTGGATGTCTGTACAGGAGTGCCTCTTGAGCTGCCTGAGGAACTGTTGGATCATCTTCTCTCAGTAAGTGTTGAATAAATGCATATGAAATTTCTTAGAAGTTCTAGCTGGGAATGTTCTGGGGAACCTGTGGAGAGGTAGACCTTGAAGAATTTGGGGTCACTTTTTCAAAAGATGTAGGTACTCATGGAATTTCAGAAAAAAACCCCAGCAACAACAGCAAATGTAGCTCCTTAACTCTCAGTAAAATGAAAGGTATGTAAAATACACACCGAGGTGTTTAAAATATTCCACTGGCAATTTGTTGTTGTTTATATAGAACAATTTGAAACGAGGGCCTCTGTGCTTGGGAATATTAAAGTACTGAACTTAAAGAGCATCCTTGGCACATCCAGATTGCCAGTATACCTTCTGCTAGCTCACTAGATTGATGGTTATGTCAGGGAAATGAAACATGCAGAAGAGATATTTTTTGTGAATTTTTTCTGGTATGAACCATCTAGAAACATGGTTGCTTATAACTGCATTAGATGACTAAGGCAGTCCTCCTTCTGCACTAGAACAAGGGCCAGGACCTATAGCTATGAATATGTGTTTGTAATGCTAGAAGATTATTTTCTATTTGTACACAGGAGAGATAGACACAACTTTTTTTTTTTTTTTTTTTTTTTTTTTTTTTTTTTTTTGCAGATCACAGCTATGTGTCACTTTATGGAAACTCGGGACCTCATAACTGAGGACCTAGAATTTGCCAAAATTCCTTACATAAGTGGTAAATTTCAAATACCATAGAGGGTGCCATACATAATTAGAGGTTCTACCCCTCCACAAGAATGAGCAGTTTCTGTGGTTCAAATGAACCACAGGAAGATAATTTCTAGCTAAAAGATGGGATAGCCATTTACACAAGATGCTTTTTGTTTTATGTCAAGAGTTTAATATAAACCTGAAAAAAGTCAGATATGAGCTGACTGCAGATATGAGTTACACCTCTCTTAAAACCATTCTTCAGAAAGGTATATTTCTTCACAATGTTACAAACAGCAGTGAAAGGTCCCAGTACAAACAGTTGTACAGTTCAGACTCTACTGACAATTATTAAATGCTATTAATGGTTTGGAGGAATTCTAGACATCACTGATGGAGCTGCTTATTATAGTAAATAAGATTTTACTGTATCCTACATCCCCAATTCAATAGTGTGTCATATCTGTCTATTTAGAAACTCCATAAAATGGACAGGAAAAAGACTGCATAAAGGAAAAAGGAAAAAGAATGCATAAAATTCTCCATCTTATTGCACTTTTCCTCATATCTTATCCTAATAAATTCAACTAAGCATTTACTGCTACCCCATATATTATTTGAATCATCTCTGGAGGTGTAGGAGTTTCTCATGTTCCATTTCACTTGCTGTGAGTTAATACGATCAACCCTTGGTTACCTCTAGAGTGGAAGAGAAAAGCTTGTTCATAAGAAATCAATCACTGAAACCAATCACAGGGACTGTGGTATCCAAATTCCTCAACTGCAGGAGTGATACTTTGAGACTGCTTTGTTATTCTCCCAGCTAGCCTGAGAATCTTTAATATATCTGAATGTTCAGGCACCTCTAAACCATCTTGAAGTTGCCTCCGAACTATTCTCTGCAAAGAATATATTCATATGCAGCCATGGGACAGATGAAACACTTGTGGAATTACCCTCTTCAGCTCCCACTTGGACAACATAAAGATAGTACATGTGGGAGTGAATGAATGCATTTATCTTCACCAGGAAAACAGGAGAGAAGTTGTGGGAAAGGTAATGTGGTTTGTTTTGAAGTGATCTGTTTCCTAAGTCAACAAATCAGTGAGTACACAAGGTCGTCTGAGTCCATGGTATCTATAACCTCAGTACTTACTAACGTATCATCCTCAAGTTCAGTTTTTTGCACAGTATTCCAAGGGAGAAAACAATCACCAGAGCTGTAGGTCTTTGAGGGACAAATAATACTATGACTCCCATGGTTTGCCAGACTCTAGTATTAACTGGAAATACTTCTGTTAATATAAAATGCTTCCAAATGTTTTGACGAAACAACTTTATGTGAAAGTAATCTTCCTAAATGCATTTAAGTCTGTCTATCTTTTAACTGCAGGCTGGAGAGATAGAAACTCATTAGTTCATATGTCTGGTATTTTAGGAGCACTTAGTTATTATGGGATAACCCCTCTTAATGAGAAAAACGTGTGTACGGGAAATATAAACCCTAGGCCAAGCTTCATGATCATAAGACTCTCAAACTCAAAAGAGTTATATGCAGTATCCTCTGGTGATTAAAATAACCCTTTCCAAGTTAAAGTTATCCCCTCTAATCACAGAATTATTTCTGCATATCAAAATGAAGCAAATCCCTTCAAAGTGAAACAATAGGATATATAGCAAAGAATTAGGCACACGACAGATTCCCCTTAGAGATACAGGATGATTATGTAAAATAAATATAGATATATATATATATACAAAAAAGGTTTCCAGCACATATGGCAGGAGAATTTGAGAACTGATGGCTCCAAGAGTGATAGAAAATACGTTCTTCCTTTTTAGATGCTGGGTAGAGGGGAAAGTATTCCTGAACAACTTAATCCTTGACATTTAGCATTCAAAATCTATTCACAATAAGGTCTTTTCTGCAGCACAGCTGTAGTTGAAAGCATGTACATTTTAAGTTATCTAAAAGTTAAGTATCAACATATTAGTTGATACTATAGGCTACTTTGATAGTGCTTCCTTTAATCACAGGATTACAGGTAGTTATCAGGGTTGGGTGAACCCTTCAATATGAGCAATCTACTTAACAAAATTAGTTTGATTTGCTATTAACAAATGGAACATGAAATAGATTCAAAAACTCTCTGTGCACTTGAAAATATTACAAAAAGTTATTGTAGTGTTTAGCGCATACAAATATGAGCCAATGGATCATTCATGAATTATTTTCTATGCTATTTATAATTTATATTTCCTAATCTCTCTGGTATTGCTGTCTCATGGTAGCCCCTTCATGGGATATAAGAAAATTTGAGGAAGCTGAAAGAACACATGATACAGCCCTCACAGAAGGCAATATTTGTAGATATAAATAAGTATTTATTTCTACAAGATTCTCTGAGGACATGCACTTTCAGATATAACTGTTAGTGGAACAAATATTTCTCAATGACACATGAAAAAGTTGCAACATTATCCAAACTGAGTTTTATTCTTGCATCTGAGCAGGTATTGATGAATACCTGATCCTGGAACCAATTAATGTCGTTATCATTATCTGCTCTTTGCTTTTCCATTTAGCCTTAAGCATGTAGGCCTTCACTTAACATAAAGATCTTTTACTAAAGAGAATGCCAATGGCTTCATAAACACACTGTAATATTGCAGATTAATAGCTGACTTAAAAGCTGACATAAGTCTGAAGTCAGACTGGGGGAAGAATAACCCCAAATGGAATGTAGATTAATTCACACCATGACAATAAACAGACAAAATATATTGTATTGTTAGAATGCTTAGATATTTTCATTGTATTGATTTCCTGTTGGTGTCTTGATAAGTTTTGCCATATGCACTGGCAAATTGTGTTGCCTTGTGTTTCTTGTTATGATAAAAGTATAAATGTACACTTTCACATTTTTAAGCATATCTAAACAGGTTATTTCCCCTACAGGCTACTGTAGCCCTTTTCCCTGGGTGCATAACTTTTCATTCAGTTGATATCAGTTGATATTTTTCCCTCATGGAGATGCCAGAATAGGAATTTCAAGAACAGATGACTTGCATATCTGCTGCTGTTTTTTTGCTTTAGAGTAGAAAGGGTATATCACCATCCATTGCTGCTCCTTTAGTTTCATATTACTAGGTTGGGAAAGGCAGAGGCCTACAAGCCAACTCTGGATCTTAAGGTCTGAGCATCATGCAATAGTCACGGGCCATAACCTTGGAGGTTTAAAAATGAGATTTTTAGATCACTGAAAGGGAATGGAATGCCACCCAGCAGCAAGGAAGAGGTAGCCACAGGACACGTCAGAGATTTGTCAAATGGAAAGTATTCCCTGCTCTGAGTGTAGAAAGTCTTTCTAACATGACACTGGAAGTTGTTACTACTTTGGCAAGCAGATCCTTTTTTAGATAGTTACTCAGTGTTATCTTTGTCTTAGGATGGAAAAGTAACAAACCAGTTGCTAATGACTTAAAATAGCTAGCTCCTTGGGAAACTGAACTTCAATAATGCATGACTTCTTAAATATCACATTCTACAATTAACTCTTTATAACAATCTCCTATTTTCTTCCAGTGTCTCTCCCCCATAAACTGAAATAAACATTGAGATGAGTGTGTACTTAAAGGGAAGCAATATCCTCATAAACTCATAGTCTCTTTAAGATGAATTGCTGTTGTACAAAATATAATGAAAATGCAGAAAAAAGGCTGGTTTTTATGCAATTCAAAGTGGCTTTTTTCAAAGACTTTTATTAAAATCTACTATTCACCTCAAAATTATTTATTAAGATAAAAAAGAAAACACTGATTAATGATAAATATGAATTGTATTTATTAAACTTTTTAAATAGAAAATTAATGGATGTAGAAGTCTCTGAAAAAAAAAGTCTGGGAAATATCACGTCATCCAATCACAAAATAAAGTAAGTACTATGAAATTTCTGAGGCCAGCTGCAGCGAATATAAAATATTCATAATGAAGAGTTAACAAATGAGCTGCAGGCCAAAACTCTCTTTTTTAATGCAAATAATTGGTTAAGCAATAGTAAATCATGCATGGAGTCATGCCATATTTGTGAACAAATATAAAAGACAGTTTCTCAAGTAAGCTAAAGACAATGAATAATTGAGTCAGTTCTAATCATGTATAGGTAAATTTAACCTTACACCACACCAACGGCCAGCACACTCAGGCTTCTAATAATGAATGAACTTTCCATGCAGTCATATCCATCATGAGCATTTCAGCAAGCTCTTGGCTTTTTCATATGTTATATTGCAATTTAGGTATAACTTACTTCTTTTTTAACAAAATCAGTGTTTAACTTTATTACTTATTTCTCTCACATCTTGTTAAAGAGATAAAGTTAAAAAAAGGTTGTGAATTTGCTAGTGTTTTGTGTTGTTAAAATGTAATTCTGATTTAACTAAATCTTTGAAATCGTAGGAAATCAGAAAATTATTATTTCTCCAAACATTATTCATTATCTTAAAAGTAAATACCAGTTCCCACAGCAAAGTCTAGTAAAGAGGCAATAATCTGTTATATTTTTTTTAATAATTGTAGAAACTAGAACTTTTCTGCTAAAATAACAATTAGAACAGTGATTATGAAGGAATCAGCTAACTTGCCTTGTAGAGGCTAATGCTGAAATGATCATTTGAAAAATAAATGCCTGTAAAAGCTAATTACTTTGATATTCTCCCTGTAAGCCCTACTGGATACTCCAGGATTCCTGAAATCAGCTTGCAACCATGAATAGTAACGTGGTATTTTGGCCGCAACATATTTTTCAGCTCTCTTTGCTGCCTGTGAGGTTTTGATTTGGAGTTGGTCCTACTTTTACTCACTCTTTTGAAGGGTCAGCTTTTGTACTGGACCAGTTGTCCCATTATCTTAGTCACCTCCCTTGTATCACTTTCCCAGCAGAAAATGCAAGCTGACAGATGTACTGATCTTGCAAAACAAAAGCCTACGTGATGGCTCTTGGGCTCCAGGGGTAGAGTGCTGTTTGTGTTGCCTTTTGACACCGGCTCCCGTGGGCTAGGACTCCAGCTTGCTGCAGCTGTAGTGTCTGTACCACTCTGCTATCACCTGCCACCAAAGCATGTGTCCTGTTCTGCAGACAGATGGAGTGACACTGGTCATGCCTCAGCTGTGTCCATACCCAGAAGAGAAAGGAGGCTTTTCAGTGGTTGTTATCCAAATAATCAGGCGGAGGAATGCCCAGGTCTTGCCAAGAGTAACATATTGACTTGCATGGATAGGAAGTACTAAAAACTTTTTTTTTTAAAAAAAAAAAAAAAAAAGAAGCAAGTGCAAGGAATGATTTCAGCATCTTATGACTGCCATGTACTCCAGATTTTCAAGCAATTTCTTGTAGCCATGGGAGTCGAATGTAGCAGAGTGAAACATGGCATGATCCACTTGAAATGTAGTGTAGAAAAAGCACACTAGCTTAATTTGTTCCTCTCTCAGACACTGGATTGCAATTGCTGTGTTTATGGGCACTTAATTCTTAAGCGCTTGCTACAGTTAGGATCTAGGAGACATTGTACATCTGCTAGGGTCTCGAAAAAGGCTTCTAGTGTCTACTTTCCACACATATATAGTCCAGAGCACTTCTGTAAGAGCCTACTCGCACAGCTACCCAAAATCCCCATATTAGGAGCCTTTCTGGAGATAAAATTTGTCTTGAAGTATATCCAGAGGTCCCATGCTTTACACAAAAGAAGCCAATGGCTCCTTTTGAGTTTTAAAACACGACATAAAATGGTAAAGGGCTTGCAAAGTGTGCATTACGACACGCGTTCCTCAGTGCTCCGCTCAGTTAGGAATAAGCCCAAACCTACACCCTATGAGGGTACAGTGCAGGGTGGAAATCGCTGCTGCTTAATATGCTGGCTTTTCACTTTTTAGTGCTCTTTGGGTGGGCCACTTGTTCAGAGATCCTTTGTTTGAGCATGAAACTGAACAGGGGGAAAAGGGGAATGATGTTGCTTAGCAACAGCTCTTTCTTTGGTCAGGTAGTGTATGATTACGAGAAAGAGAAATCTGTAAATTCAGTGGATTTGGGTTCTATCCAAAATATATATATATATATATATATACACATATACATATGTTTAACTCTCCATAATTGAGCCTCTTCCTATGCAACATATTAGAGCGGCATGATTCTCCAAAATCTAAAATACAGGATTGGTCAGTCAAAAAACAATATCTTGTGAATAGCAGGAAATTTTAGGCCAGTAATGCATTTAATTCAGCTGCTGCCCTGTATCTGCCCTTGTACACACTTTAGAAATACACTCTTTAAACAAAAATTGTATATTCAAACTATGTAATTGATTTAGTTTTTATAAGCTTTTTTTATTATACAAAAATACAAATCTGTAGTTAAAAATAAAACACAAAGTATCCTTTTAATTAGCAGGGTATCTGAAATATTTTATGCCATTTGTGTTAATAGGGTTCTGATTCAACTTTATGTATATATTTATTATTAATGAGCAGGTAGTGGAAAGGATGTCCATTAGGAATAATTCCTGTCTCTAGATATCTTCACTGTCTAACACTTGTAGCAGAGGGAGTAATAGTATTTCTTATGTAAAACATGACATTATTGTATTGATATAACCGTGAAAAAAAAAATTCTGTGGATTGGAAGCAACCAAAAGCTCTAAAGTCAATATCATTAACTCAGTGCAGAAAATATGCTATTTAACCCATCTGCCTTTACAGAGGAACTTTCTTTTCTTTTTTCAGTTGTACTTCATTTTGGAACTAAAAGCAGGAATTTATTTTGCACCCTACATAGCTAATGTGTTCTGGTCTTGAGCCTAGTTTGAATTTAAAAGGGAAACAGAAACACGGTATTTCTGAATATATGCAGATAAATTTCCATTGTGTTTGATTGTATATGTTTTGAGTTTGATTGTTTTGAAGAGACCATTAGTTGTGTGGAGAAGAAAAATGCTCTGAAAAATAGCAACCAACCTGACTTATCTGCATTCATATTGTGTGAATCGTCGTCTCTGTCAGAATGACGCCTTTGTAGAAAATATTATTTGATGACTAGCTATTCCGAGAGAAAAACAGAAACAACAACAACAAACAAACTCATATAGTATTTTTTTCTGTGAAGTCACTGTATCTTGGAACAGAGTCCTGGCGGATAGGAAAGTATACCCAGGACAGTTCTGGATTTATGTGTGATCAGCAAAGGCATATGGATATGTTCCATATGTTATATTATTTGATTTGAGATTTCAGAAAGTTTAGATCAATCTAGTTAGGAAAAAACAGGACAAGTACAGTATGATGTTCCTAAGATGCTCTACCAACTCCTTTTCCTCATCCAATGCATTACGTACAGAGCACCTCCCTACAAAAAGGTATTTCATACAATAAGAAGAAAAAAGAATTATTAAAGCAACATATAGAGTTGTTCTATAGCAACATTAATATTAATTAACATTAAAGCAACATTAGAGTTATTCTAATTGCTTTATTTCTAGCCAAAAAGTAATCATTAATACGGAAACCACATATACATACACAAAAACTTAGGGCTAGAAATAATTGGATCTATTCCCTACAGAAGCAAGATAAAGCTCCATCAACAAGAGTGCAAGACATTCATTTTTGTTAAGTGATTTTGTATGATAACTTATGGGGATTGTTATGAGTAGATAGAATATCAGGATAATGTGTGAACAGGTGTTGCCAAGTAAACCATTTCAGCATTGATCTGAGCAGACTGCATGGGACAAAAAATGCTCAAGCGGGTTACAAACCTATCCATACTCTATCATTTTTCCTTCTGCATTTCATGGCTATGATAAGTATGCTTTTGGAACTGCAGTGTGACAGAGGTGGACCATATGAAATTGATTCACACCTTAAGGTTCAGTGGATGGTTCCAGGGAAATTACACACTTCATTACACTTAAGCACAGGGAGATGAACAATAATGAAATTCTAATATGCGGTAGCCATAGGCTAGGGATTATTGACATAAAGAGTAGTTCAAGGAAATGGCTTAGGGTTTTTTGGTTGACTAAGCAACAATCAATGTAATGAGTTTTATCTAACTCTTGATAGGAAAATAGTATAGTGGAGTAGTATTTAAGTGAAAAAAAAATCCATGTTGAAAAAATTACATGTATTAGAGTAATAAAAAGGGACTGCATAGAATACTGACAAGCCAAGTATATTACCTCTGCACAAAGCTGTGGTGAGCTACAAATAAAGTGACAGCATTAATGTGGGTTATCTTGGTTTTGTCAAATGCATTCACATGTTAGTGCTGCATTAACAAGAGTTTTGTTTTTAATAAGAGCTTTGTGTTTAATGAGGTCTGCTACAATGTGCATTCCATTTAACTTCAATTAATTGTAGATGTAGGAGCTTGCAGGCAGCTGGCAACATCCTCAGCAACATTTTGCACTAAGATTTGTATATGAGCTCACATTTTTATCTTAATTTTCTGGCATCAGCAAATTTGCTGTATGCTTGTATAAGCTACAGAAATATGCTGGTAAATCTGCTTCTGGAACCCAGATCTCTCAAGATTTAAGGATGCAGTTTTCCAAAGCTTTTAAAGAACTGAAATATGAAAACCCGAGATGGCTTAGCTATCTAAGTCCTTTTATTCTCTTCAAAAACCTCAACAAAAGTTTTTGTAGACAACTCTGCTTAATTACTTTGCCATGTTGTGTGTTTTAAAGGTGACTGAAGTCTTTTGCTATCCCATGGGCACCATGGAAAAGAACAATAATTTATCATAACCTTGTGGTCACCTACACGATTATCTTTTATCCTGCAGCACGTCTGACATTCTCTTTCTGGAGCCTCTTTGGATTGTGCTGAGCTACTGAGATATATCAGCTGCAGATGCCTGATCACTGTCAAGTGGAGAGAAGCAGAAACTGGGCTGAATCTGCAGAAAATCTAAGAGAATTTGGTAGGAAATGTTTTCTGCTCCTGAAAATACATTGACCAAATCTTGATCAAACATGCAGATTCAATAGTTTTTTGTTCTTATTTTAAGAATAATAATTAATAATTAATGCAGTGATAATGAATAACCTTTTCAGGAAATGCAAATACAGGATCTCATCCTCAGTTGATGAAAATCACCATAAATGAGCAGAAGTCCATAAAGAAAGAGATATTTCCACCAAGAGAATGTAGCCATTATCCTTCTTTTCCTTACATAACTGTCTTCCTTTCCTGCTTCCTGTTTGATTATCATACTTCTCTCCAGCTACAGTCGAAAAAGTCCTGGATTTTTCTCCCTCCCTCAGCCTCTTTAACCATCTTCTGTAACCCTTTCTCTCCCTCTCTCTCTCTCTCTCTCTCTCTTACACACACACACACACACACACATCTTATGTAATGTTCTGTAGAGACTGCTGTGAAATCCTTTGTGCACACGTAAGGCACCATTTGTTATTGGGTTATTCTGCACTGAGCCATACGACTTGTATTTTCCTTTCACAAAATCACAGAATCACAGAGTGGTTGAGGTTGGAAGGGACCTCTAGAGATCATCTAGTCCAACCCCCTGCTCCAGCAGGGACACCCAGAGCACGTGGCACAGGGTGGCATTCAGGCGGGTTTGGAAGATCTCCAGAGAAGGAGTCTCCACAGCCTCTCTGGGCAGCCTGTTCCAGGGCTCTGTCACCCTCACAGGAAAGAAGTTCTTCCTCACACAGAGATGAAACTTCCTGTGTTTCAACTTGTACCCAGTGCCCTTTGTCCTGTCACTAGCCACCACCTTTGCTTCAGAAGAGAAAGGCTCAGTACTTGTCAAGCATCTGGGGTATCAGTTTTCTAAATGTTTTAATAAGTACCTATTAAAAAAATGTTAGAAAAAGAAGATGAAGAAAGAAGTGTTCTTTAGGAAAAGTAAGTGTGGCTATAGTAATATAGTAATGAAAGACAAACTTGAGGTTGCAATAATCATTAAAGGACTCCACATCAAAAAACTGTTGCAATATTTAATTGTGTTGTAGACTTAACCTGAAGTGATATACTATATAAAATAAATCCATGGAGTCAGTAATGTGGAGAGGCTTGCTGGTGGTAGCAACTATAGTGGCATTATTAATTACATGGTGTGAACTTGCATACACCTGAGCATGCTGGAGTTATGGGAGAGATGTTCCATAACAGGAAGTCTTTACTTAAGTCATTGTTTTTGTCAGTTGAAAACTACGCTGTAGTCAGAATTTCATCCTCTGGGACACAGAGACATTTTAGTAAAATAAGCACATCCAGTCCAGGAATTTAAATCAACGCTCAAAATGCTTTTACGTTTTACAACAGATTTAATTTTATGCTCTGAAATAAAAGTGGTAACTGAAACACTGACATAAATATACTACTTCTGATTGGTTTCAGCTCATTATGCATTGAGATGGATATTCAGAGAAATTTTTCCCTGTTTGTTTATTTCAAACCTCCTGCTTCTTCTTCTATTACCCTCTTTACTTATCACTTACATATGCTCAGAAACTGGCTGATGATATGTCCATGTTCCAGTGTTTTTTTGCTATGATAACAGTCAAAAAAAGACTGTTTGTTTGTTTGTTGCACTATTTGATGTGCATTTTTGCCCAGCTGGGCTGGGCTTGCATCTGAAATTTCATTGCTTTTTCACTACTAAATTACAGGCTTGATATTTATTGCTCTAATCCAATGTGTATGCATATATTATAGGTCAGCCGTATGCGGTTAAGCAGTGCACATGAGCACGTGTTCACTTTTAAAACATTGTGTCTCCTTTGACAGCAGCAGTACCAAGCTGCTGAAGCTGCATGTTGCAGATGCAATGCATTTGCAGAAAGCATTGGGTTGAATCCATGTCAAAGGCTAGAGTTTCTGGATGATCATGGTAAATGCTATGTACGCTCTGGTGCTTAAGGGAATATATTACAGATTCATGAAGATGTGATATTAGTTCATTTCACATCCAAAGGTGCTTAGTGAGGCTACTGGAGTCCCAGGCAATTCATCTTTCTGCTTTCCCTGCAGCCACTGTGTGTTCCCATGCCTTAATATAAGGCTTGCTAGAAACATAGGGAAAAACCTTCAATTTGAACTTAGCAAGCCTTTACTTGCTAGACATATCCAGAGTGTGTTCAATATACCTGAGGAGTTACTACCTGCTTTTACTAAGCTTGCTTTTTGCTAGGTTGATCCACCCCAGACAGTCCAGAAATGTTTTCCAGCTGGGCTGAGCAATGTCCTTAATCCACTAGAAGTATGAAGAGGGAAATGGATTCATTTGATCCCAAACCGGGAGAGAATGATTGCAGTTTTTCAGATACGTTTGTCTGCTGCAGAGAGGCTACCTCATAAAGAGAGTCAGATCCCGGCAGTCATCTATCTTCTTGGGCAAATTCTGTGAGTGTTGTTGCAGAACGAAATTAAGCCCATCCAAGCTCAGGTTTCCACTGAAAAAAAGAGCTATGTTGGCTCTTTCAGAGTCACAGAACAGAATCTGGGGTAAAGAAGATTCCCTGAAGCCTAAGAGAATTCTCCAGGTCAGTAAAAAACGGGTTAGATTAGTGTCTTTTGCTGGATCCACTCATAACCTCCTAGACTCTTACCAGTCTGAATTATTTTTCCACTTCCTCATAGAAGAATGAAGTACAGTGGGAAGGAATATTCAGCTTACTCCCTATTTAGATCCAAAAGCTCAGTGTCCTTCTTTTAGTCTATCCATGAAAACGGTGAATACCAAAGCAAACCTTCTCAGGTTTAGTCACCAGTAATCTAACCTTCCTAATGAGACTACTCCTTCATTTTGCAAAATACAGTAGGCAGAAAATATTGCTGATGGCATCTTTGATTTGCATTTGCGTTGTTACTATATTTTTGCATGTGCCTCCCTGTGATCAGAATAAACCATATGACAAAGGTCTTGAATCCATAAAAGAGATGAGGATGAAGATATAAGAATTCATCTGTGAAATATAAGCACCTAATCTGACTGTTAAGCCCCAAAAGTGACAGAATAAATCTCATGTAAACATAGCATTATACACTCCAGTCTTCCTCTTGATCTTCCCTGCCCTTTTTCAGATCTGCAGAAAGTGAAATGCCAGTTAGGGCTCTGGCTGCTTCTCCGGGTACTTTTCAGTGGTCTCTGCCAAGATATGTGTTTGTATAACATGACAGAAAAAAACTTCAGAAAGAATGAGTACCGTTGCTGTTTCTGGAACTGCTGAAGCTCCAGAGGAGGACCATATGCTAAAAAGAGCAGTCCCGGATCTAGGGCCAAAAGCATGTGGAGCTTTGATCATGGAAGGCGTCTGTCTTTGCAGCATGTTTTCTCTTTGTATGTGCTTTTTTAATTGCTAATCTCCTGGATATTCTGAGGTTAGTTAGCCATTTTTTCTTTAACTTTTTTTTTTTTTTTTTTTTTTTTTTTGGTGCACCTGACCCATTAAAATCTAAATCACAGACATCTCTGTTTTGTCTTGTTCTCTGCACTTAGAAATATATTTGAGAGGGAATGTTGGAGTACTTAGAACTGATCTTCCAGCTGCAGTTACACGTTCTAGCCTAGCAGTAAAAGCCATTCCCATACTTTTCCATAGATTTTCTGAAATTTCTGAAATTGCCTTTGTTATGCATGGCCCTCCTACAAGGCGCAATGACAACCAGCCCCAGGACACTGGACGTGTTCCTCTCTCCCACCCTTTTCTGCTCTGAAGTTTTCTGTTGGCGTTTTTCAAATGACTTATTCAATCTTACTGAAAAGCTTCAGTATTTTACAGTTGGAAAAAAATCTATTCAATTCAATTAGGAGATAGAGATTTTCCTGCTGGAAATTGAAACCAATCATCTGCAGCTTTTCAGTTTTAGATTACAGGTTTCGGATATAGAAAATCTGATCACCACAGATATCACTACTCAAAATCCAGGGCTATGTTCATATGAAGTATTGTCTGCAGTCTGAATGGTTTAGCAATCTGTGGTTTATTAACACACATTTTGCTGCCTACAGACTTCATTGTAACAAAGCTATTATCACCATTTCTTTGTTTCCTTAGCACTTACAGCTTGGCAGTCTGTATTCAAGCAGAGCAGAAAGTTTGTAGAAACAGCTTAAATGTTGGCCATTTCCAGTGCAAGCAGAACGTCCTCCTTTTTTGCTTCTTCCCTCCATCCAGGATTCTTGTTTGCAAGTAATATTGCAAGCTTTCATTTTTTATTTCTGTCTTTTAAAGCAGAGAATTCAATAAGAGAAGGCCCAGAAACATGTGCATGATCATTATGCTCTTAATATACAAGGGTTAATATATCTGTTTAATTTCTTCTATTAAAAATAACAATTTTTTTTGTTTACAGTTAAATCTTTTGCTAGATCACACAAGATCTGCCTTAATTAGTATTCCTAGAAAATTTAGGTGACATGAAAACATTTAGAATTAAATATGAAAAAAAAAAGTTTATATTCCCCTCCAAACAATCTTCCTGCATGCATCTTCTTGTATTAGACATTTGTCTAAAGTTTATCAGGAATCTCTTAAAGGTTTTAAGGTATCACTGTGTTTCTGGCATTACAAATGCAGAGTTTCTGGCATTACAAAAATATATCAACAGCATTGCAGTTTGTGGTGTGTAATTTACTAGGCTGGCCACACTCACCTGACAGTCTATCTGCAGCCAAACATTGCTTTTCTTGCACATAGATGCAAGTACCTAACAGTTATTCTCATTTTTATAGAGAGAGAACTCATCTAAAAATATATTTTCTACATTAAAAATGCTGGAAATATTTTCTTCTTATTCTCCCAATTTTAGGTTCCAGAGTCCAAAAAAAAAAAAAAAAAAGGAAATATTTCTGCTGCTTGAAATTAATTGGCTTTTCTGTTTTCTTTTCTACAATCAGCACTCATAACAGGCTTTCTGGAAGGAACAGGACAAGCAGGACAAGTGGTTAACTTCATAACCATTAGTATTCATAAATGCTGACAAACACTACTCAGATTTTTTTTTTTTTTTTTTGCTTTTTGGTGAAATAATTGTTTTAGTACAATTCTTACCACTCCAAGAGTTATCCAGAATATGTCATGGCCTCCAGTACAGCACTCTGTTCTGTAGGCTTGCATATTACTCACAGAAATGAATCCTACAGAAAGAGCCTTATGTATGAGGCACTCCATTAGAAGTGACATTTGTGCAGGGGAGCTCAGATTTTTTCTCGAGCTTAAACATCACTCCCCAAAGTTTCTGCTTGTGGAAGTGATAACAGAGCTTACGAGTTCAAAGCACTTTTGACTGGAGTGTCAGGTATTTGGAGATGCCTGCAGCTAGCTCCGCGTCGCTGACAAGTCGTCTCCGGTCGCCGCGCTGGAGCGGTCCTTCGCGCTGCCTGCTGCGCTCCTCGTTACCCAGAGATCACTTGAGGTTGTTAAGTGTGCAACGCCATCCACACGATGTCTGCTGGCAATTACTGGGTATGTTTTCACTTGTAGAGCTCTACAGTAAAGTGCTTCTGCTCGGGAGCGGGAGCGGCCTCCAGTTTGTAAAGTAAAAGTAGCGTTTATCCCTCTTCAACAAGCACGTAAACGCTGCCTCTTATTGACTGCTGTGGCTATGCTAGGCACAGCCCAGAAGCATTTGAACAGTAAATTTCCTGCTAGATTGCACAGCGTTATAGTAGTCTGGGGGGGCCGGGAAAGGAGACAAACGAACAAACAAACAAAACAGACAGAAGTACAATTTTCCCTCACAACAAGTACTGGAATATGCATTCCTGTCAGAGGAACCAATTTATCATCGCCTCATATCATACATTTCATATTAAAACTTCTCTTAATCATCCTGGTTAAAAAAGGCATCCCCAGCATCCTCCGCATGTTATTTTCTGGCAGTCGTGTGTGTTCTGATGTTTCCCTGTGGGGAGTGCTGGAAAAGCTTTGAGGGAATCAAGATGAAAACATCATGAACTAGTCTTTTAATTCCATAGTGTCACATTTAATAGTGAGTACCATCTATCTGATGAAAGATACAGTGCCTGGTCTTTTGAGGACTTTAATCAAGCCATTATATTTCCCTGATTGCAAAATATTGTTTTCAAATAACTATTCTGGCATTTATTTTCTGCTCAAAGTGGATTACAGGAGGAAGCTAAAAGATACATAATTTGAGACTCCAGTTGAAAGTCACTGCACAGAGGATGGCACAGACTGGCACCTGCAGGCACCCAGGCTTTGCTGACTAGCAAGGCTGCTCTGCAAGCCAAGTTTTACCTTGGGGATTGCACAGGTGCAGCTAATCAGGCAGCTCCCTGGCACAGGCAGGTCCTACCTCGTGCTGCTGATGTGTTATCACTGAAGCTAGTCAGGTTTCAAGTGAGTTGGACAGGAACTGGATTTTTTTTTCTTTTTGTTTTTATTTTCTTATTGCATTAATGGATATAGGATTCAGACTACAGATTTCATTTCCCTCTTTCAGGTTTACAGCTGTCATACAGAAAAAGAGTCTAGTAACAAGGTAACAAGACGGCTCATTGGAAAATAAAAATCATATCACCTAACGTTAAGATTAAGCTCCACCATTGTTAAGAGATCCAAATGCTCATGTTCAATAATATGTAAACATATATTTTAATAATAAATGTTAATTATAAAAGATAAAGTATCAATATTTGTATTAAATATTGTTATTATTATTAAATGAAAAATGTCCTGAATGTTACTGTTTGAGCTATGATACCTATGCAGCTTGTAATACAAAGCAGTAATGTATGTAGTATACCTAGTATACATACAAAGAGATTTGTGGATCTGTCTATATAATATGTATACTTCATACATTGCTCTTTTTAATAAGAATATCTGTTACATATAGAGAATATATAAATCATTAAAAAGATTTGAAAGATATCAAGACAGTCTTTATAGACTAAGAATGTTCTTTACAAGAACCCTTACTGCTTCTCGCTGGACTTTCTGATTGTCTTCTAGATATATGTATATGCATTTCAAAAAAATTACTAGCAGGCAGATTCTGACCTACGTAATGAAGTCAGTTTTACCATTTACACTCTTGAATCATTTAAAGTATCATGGTTTTAATATAGAAAATAGAAAATAAAATTATTGCCTAGTTTTCCTGGTACTCAGAGCTACCAGAGGTTCTCTGCACTGCCCCTCCTTTACTCCCTCATCTCTCCCCAAATGCAAAGTATGACAGTGACAAAGTCACACTATACTACCTGTGTATGGCTATATAAATCTGTTTCTTTCCTGTGTTTTCACAGAATTTTTGCATAGCAAAATTAAAAACAGTAATTGTTGACTGCATCTTTTCAGCATTTCTTATTATGAACTGAAAGATGACGTATATTCTCAGAACCTAACTCCAAGGAGTATGATTTTTTTTTTCTTTTAGGAATTGAGAGGAAAGTAGTGCTCTTTAAATGCTTAGGCAAACATTACACTTAATTCACAGTTATTCTGAAGCTGGAATCTTTAGCAATTTGGAAATGTTAATTTTCTAGTAAATCCTACTGTAATTCTATATAAGAAATTAGATTGCTTAAGGATCTAGAAATACTTTAATATACACATCAATGCTAACATAAAGAAATGAACTCTAGGTCATTTAGGAATAAAAGAGTTTGTCCTTCAGTAAGCATAAAGTTTTAACAAAATCAAAGTATGCAAATAGGAGGTAGTGTATTTATCTTGAGAAAGGTAAAGTTTTAAAATATAATCAAGCTGAAATACTGTAAAATGAGATCTACTGCAACAATAATTTAAGGTAATAGCAAAGATGTCATTTAAGCAATTTGCAAATCGTATATTTCCCTGCTGTGTTTGCAAGATTACCTTGTGAATCATCACAACCGTAACTCAAAAGACTTTTGATTTACACTTTTCTGAGACCTAAAGGCAAGGAAGGACACTACAGATAAGATGAATAACTTGATGATCTACTAGCTTCAATAAAGAAAAGGCTGCCTTTTCCCAACTGGCTAAAGTTAGCACCTGATACATTCCTGCAACCCATCATATAGAAATACTGCATGTTAAAAGACTCTGTCTGGCTCAGTTCGTGAAGAATTTTAGTGAGGTTCCTACATTATATTTATGAGTAAACTGATAATTATGGGCCTGAGAGTGTAGGAAAGGAAATTTACAAAAGATCTGATCATGATTGCAGTATTAAAACCATTTTAGCAAGTTAAATACTGATTTTCTCAGCTGCTTAGTCCTATGTTTCTGACTATTCTATAGGTTTATTTCTCTGGGAGCCCAGTATTTTTGCTGAAGATCTGTCTCATTCCATTCAGGTTCAGTTCTGCCTAGGATCACCAAAGCATTTAAGTGCCTTCCCGTAGCACATTAACTACTGTGGCTAACATCTGTCATGTATTTATTTGTTCTCTCATTTTTATTCCCAGAGAAAGAACCACATAGAAGTGTTATTATTTTTTTTCTTTCTCTCTTTGCAAGGACTGTTCGAAAATGTGCTTCTATGGATTCACATAAGAAGTCAGGATCAAAGAAAGAAAAGTGCCTTGTGCCTGGAATAGATGATGGTGAAGGTCCCCTTGGTCATCAAGTCCTAGGGGAAGCTCTCTAGCAGCATGAGACACGATTTGCTCATAGAGCACAAAGTTCCTCTGTGCCAGGGCAGAAGAATTGCTGACCCCAGCACTCACCACAGGACATTACATTATTCTGAGTAGGTCTGACTATCGAGTGCCTTGAAGACAAGGAAAACAAACATTTGCATTTCTTGCAATCTGTTTCTGCAATCTGTTGTTATTGAGGTATCTAAAACCCAACAATTTGTTTTGCTTTATTTTAATTCCAAGTTTATATATCATGGAAGAAAATAAGATCATCAAAAAAAAAAAAAAAAAAAAGAAAAAAAAGAAAGGTTCCAAAGTAATTTTAGGTGCTTTATGTGTACAAGCTATCCAAACCAGGCACCAGGGCTCTTTTGTAACACTTTCTAGTTCTGTCTGAGCTTGAAACAATACAGTGAAGCTTCTTTGAGTAATGCTTCCCTGAATAATGCATTCAGCTTCTTTGAATAATGCATTCTGCTATCTCAGACTGCTTATGACATACATGCTTTCATGGCACAGAACATTTGTACAACAGATTCTACTGTCCATGTAATTTTCTGGGGAATTTTCAGAGGCAAGAAAAGTAAAAAACAATAAAGTTCATTGGATTTTTGAATTGTCTGATACTCCAGTAATTTTAGCATGAAGCTCACCTATAGAGTCTACAAACACTTTGCTTTTGGATGATCTAATATTAGAATTCATTCCCACAGGGCTTACTGTGACCACAAATCTCTCCACCTTAAAGTAAAATTCCAAATCTCCTTTCTGATTTTGCTTTTAAAAACATTAGTATAGATCATTAAAATTTCCAGTTCTTTCTACTACTCTGTCACAGAAGGGAGCAATGCAGAGAAATTTCATTTGACAAACAACAGTAATCTTATCCAACTGTAAACTTGGAAGCTGCAGAGACACTGCAGTGATAGATTTAGTACGAGAACTTTCCTCCTTGCATGGATAAGTAAATGGAAAAGAATTGTGAGCTACCTGCACAAATGCAATGTTCTACATCTTTCAACCCCTTCCTTTTCTTAGATGTCTAATACCCACTTCCCACAAAGAAAAGAAAAAAGAAAAAAAAGAAAAACTCTACCTTTAAAAATACAAGAGAGACAGCAGAAAACGATCCTTCAATTTTTGCCTGAGGAATATTTTAAAGCAAGATCGCCCCAAGGACTTTTCAGTAAACTGTTTTGTACTTCTATTAAAGTTTGCCAGACCCTGTAGTGATGTAAAAACAGCATCTGTAAACTGAAAACTCCACAACAGTGGCCTTTCCCAAATTTAGTACAACAGTTTCCGAACAGGTTGCTTGATGAGACAAAACCCATCTTTTTAATTGAGTTTCCTGTTTTACCTATGTGATGGTAGTCCATCTTACTGACATGGCGTTGTTTCAAATAAGGAGCCCTAAATCTGTTTTTGAATTTTATCTCTGAAACTTTGAATCTATTAAATGAAACACAAGCCAACACAGCTTGTGTTGGCTGAACATAGCTAACATGGCATGTTACTTGGTCTACTGTAAAAGGTATCAATATTTTCCTATTGAAAAACAGGTTTGATGGAACCTGGTAATATGGACCAGCCTATATCTTACCATGGGGCACAGGAAGCCATACAGAGAACTTTCTCCACTAATCCTGAACCAGGAGTCAGCTGAATCAACTAATCCTACAGTAGTAACCAACTGGAAAAAGGATAGTTCTAGTGTATTGCATCAGTACTAATAGTATGGGGCAAAAGCATAGATATTCTGCTGTGATTAACATTTTTAATTTATTTATTAAAGTCACTGAAATTCAAAGGAAATAAAATGTCATCAGATATCCAGAGTTTCTTTAAAAGCAAACATGAATGCTACTTTCACTACTTTCCTAGACACACAAAATTCAAAATAAACACAACTTGATTACGTTTATCCTACTGAAGAAAATAGAAAAAAAAAGAGGTGCAGGAGGTGCATTGACTTTGAGCTTGCATAGGGTTGTAAAACAAACACTGTACATACACTGTTCAACAGAAATTTTTGGAAGTAATTTGTGTTTGATTCATTTTTTTTTAGTGGAAGTGGTTTAAGTAGAGATGCACTATACAGGCTAACTTCTATACTGGCTTATGAGTAATTTCACTTTATTTCACCTTACTACAAAATATCCTATTCATTTCCAATAAAATATGATATTTTAAAGTAATTCTTTTTTGTAAAATTGCCCAGACTTTTTTATTATTTCTATTTTAAAGTCTATTTTCTCTATATGTCTAGAGTTATGATTTCATACTGCTTTATGAAAGCAATTAGCTAACCTACAAATTAACCCTCTGACCTTAGTCATAGTCTATATGGACTATGCATGATTTCAAGAATAGCAAACTCTCTATTAACATACCCCCCATATTAACTTACCTCCCTGCATTTTAGTAAGGCAAAATGAACAGCCCTATCTGCACCAGCAAGAGTGTTTGCAGTGTTTACTTTGTTTTCTCTTTGCAGTAACAGTAAGTAATACTCTGACTAGCCAGTAGAAGCACTGAAATTAACCTTGGATTGCTCAGAAGTAGCCTGCACAGGAGGCCTGGTAGCTGATCAGTCTTCAGGTGTTTCCGAGTCAGGCAATGCAACAGACCAATGCAAAGTTCTGCACTAGAGAAGGCCCACGACATTTTTCACCGGTGAAATCTCGGAGACGTGCAATAGGTTTTAAGGTATTCTGGGGGGATTGTTTAAAGAAAATGAGAGTATTGCATGCAATGAGAATGAGAGGAGAGGAGGAGTTATTGTGAAGAGAGGGTTAGGAAGTCATGACACAAATCATCAGAGAGATGTTCATAAAACATCTCTTTTTTGTTGCTGTTGAAACTAAGTTCTGAATTGAAGTATGTATCAAGTTTTTTTTTTTTTTTTTTTTTTTTTTTTTTGCCATAATGTAAAAAAATTCTCATTATAGTAACAGTTGTGCTTGGGACACAGAAGCGAATAGTTCCTTCCACATACCACAAACACGGAACCTTTAGATCGAGAAATAAACAGTGTTAACATCCAGACAATAAGCTAAAGAAGGAACTCAGAGGTCAGGATTTCAGCTGATTTCTGACATCAGCTTAGTATAAGTTTGCAACTTCTTTCTCAACAGAAAACTTAATGGAGATAATGTGTGGCCTCTTTCCTAACTTGCAACTCGCTTATGCTTTAGAAGAGGTTTCCTTTTGTATCTTTAACTTCACAAACATCTGCCACTACTCAGTCTCCTCAATGACAACCTTTGCAAGTACTGTACTTTCTTAGGTTGAACTGCTGTTTTGCCCCTTATTCCCCCTATGGTGTCCACCAGGTCTATTGCAAGGGATTTGGACAGTACTTGTGGTATCATTAATGGTGAATGACTCCCCTATGTAGAAACTGTGCCAGTGGGATTGCACTCCAGAAGAGCCACATTCTGAATTGAAACAGGCTGAATTGAAATAAGCTGCATTTTACAGGTTATCAAGTTGAACAAGGAAATAAACAAGGGGAAAAAAAAAAAAAGGTAAAATCTATTTTAAAAAATGCATATTCAGCCAAATGAAACAATGAAACAAGTTTAACTGTCTCTCCCCTTCTGCATTGCCATTTTAATATAGCATAAAAGCAGTAAATAAAACATGCAGGAACAGTAAGAGAAATTCATTGACTTATCCTATACCCAAAGAGTCTTTATGAAATATATCTACATTTAACAGAAATTTATATTTACTTTTGAGAAGAAAAAAAAAAGAAAAAGAGAGAGCTTTGTTTAGTTTGCTCTTCAGCAGGTGCATAAGGTTAAGATTGCCAGGGGGGCTTAATAATAACATAAACCCTAACAGCAGAATTTTTGCCAGACAGAAAAGTGCTCTCTATCATCTACTTGTGAAAAAGAGAAATTACTAGAAATTACTGCCACAGGCATCTTCTTTTACATAGGCATGTTCCCCCCTCTTTTGCCAAGACCAACTAAAGAGCTCCTAAAACCACATAGTGCCTGGGTTTAAGGTCTTAGCCTCCTCAACAGGCTGCATGAGGGAAAAATTCGGCTCCTTTCCAAAAAGCTCATTTTTAAGATGCAGGGCAATGGGGAAAAAAAATATGCCAAAGCAATTCCCCCAGAAATTAAGCTAAAATTAATACTTTATGTCAGTATTTTAATGCTGACCTGTTGCCTATAATTTGGTGCTGTTTCAGAATATTTTCATGAGGTTCATACATTTTTGGAATTTTGGGAGAACCTTCTAGGGAAAGAACCTGAAAGTTATTGAGAAAACTGAAGTGACAGGAAAAAAAAAAATGACTTGAAGGTCCAGAATCCTATTCTCCATCTGGTGGCTTGGTGAAGAAATAAATAAATAAATAAATAAATAAAAATAGTTTTTTAAAACAGGGAGATAAGGGAGTTGTGGGATCTTGTCCACTATGACCCCTTTTTCTCCCAACACTGCAAAATGTGATATTTGTTTTACTAAATCTGTTCAATTCAATTTTTTAAATTTGTTCTTCCTGTACTTTTCTGAGTGCTACCTATTTAACACTTTTCTGAAGAGTGATCTTTCTTTTTAAATTTTCAACTTGATTTAAATCTGTTAAAAAAGATGGTTCTTACAGAATTCCCCATGTGGAAAAGAGAGATTTAACTAAATTAAAGCTGCTGAAAAGGCCAGGAGAATTATTTTCATTGATCTAGTGACCAGTGTAAATGCCTGGAACATACTGATGTCTATATTGTCCCTCTACCCATAGCTGTCAGTAGTACAGTAGTTCTTTTTGCTGTTTTCCTGTGAATATCCAGATGAAGGTCCCTGTTCTGTGATCTCCTCACTACTTACTGTTACACAGGGAGTTGTGTGTGATATTGATCTCTGATAGGGCAGGAATGTTTGAGAGAATATGCTGTTCTACCAGTGAATGGGCAGCAGTTGATAAAGAGAAAGGAGATGAATAGCATGACAGTAATACAAATATGTATTCTCATTTTTTGGTCCAGAAAATGGCAGCAGAAAATGGCAGCAGAAGGAAAATTTTCTTTCTTTTTTTTTTTTTCTTTTTTTTTTCTTTTTTTTTTTTTCTGTTTGCTTGCTTTTCCTCTCTAGTTCATGTTTTAGACTTGTACTAAAGAACTAATCTGGTTTACTGATTGGCAGCTGTTCTGTGTGGGTGATGGCTAAAACAATCTTGGTGTACCTTAGCTCTCTGTTATGAGGTTGTAGGGCTTTATTAAATTAGCTTTGCAAAGTGTATGAGCTGTTGCTTGAGATCCTGGAGTTAAGGCCTTTGCAGCACCAAACCTATGTAATTATTGCTCATTTTTCTCTAGCTGAATTCTCTTCATGATCACATCTATAAGTGAGTTTGGGGAATGTACCTCTAGCTGCTGCTAGCACTGGTATATCTCCGCTATCGATGGGTTTGTATTAACAAGATTCCTGTGGATAAACATATTGTGTCATTTATTCTGGGGCTAGGAAATGTGTCAGTAAATCCCCAGTAGCCACAGCTGCTTAGCAGCTTTGTCCATTCTTGTTCACATAGTTTGTTACCAAGGGCAAGTTGCACCAAACTGAGTAGTGATAAGAAACAAATAAAAACATAATTTAGCTATATTAGCTATAGCTATTTATTAGCTGTAACTGAACTTCACCCATGGGCCATTTTGACTAAGGTTATACAGATGTTTTTTCAGTCATCTTTGCGTTCTACTTTTGGACATTATGGTTTTATTTTCTTCACCTTCCAAAGGTCTGAGCAATTCAGTTTAGCATCTCCTTGCCCTTACTGTCAAAATTTGGGAATTAGGATTGTCTTTTTTATGTTTCAGTTAAACCTCTCTTCACAGAGGGACCTGAGACTATAGAGAACATTTGATGTGAGAGCAGCCATAGTGGTTTCAGATTTGATAGGGATCCCCACTGGGCTGAAAAATTAATGAAAGCAACACTTGCAACTGCTTTTGCTTGAAAATTGGTTGAGACATATTCCAAGTCGGAAAAAAAAAAAAGAAATATAAAAAGAATAAAAAGCAATATAGTGATGACTTTTTATATGGGTTAAGCAAAAGCAAATGAGTTTTAAATGACATTTTTCAAAGGGAGCAGCTGGCTGGGGTGTTCTGCCTGGGCTGGATGGCCAAGGTGATGCCAGAGCCAGGCATGGTGGGCAGGCATAGCTGTTAGGCAGGGTAACTGCTTAGCTTGTTCCTACTCATGAATTAATTATGTTATTGTGGTTGTCCCTGAACAAGGTATTAAATTTCATTTGAGAAGGGGTGGTTATAAAATTCAGGACTTGATACTTCCTTCAGACCACAGAGAATCTCCTACTAGTATCAGCTGTGCAAAAGAGAATGCAGTTCCTCAAACAACTCAGTATTTAATTACTACCTCAGTGCAACATTCAGTATCTGGTAGTGTCTGTAAAGCATATCTGTCTCTCTTCAGTTGGCTGTTATTCGCCATCTATTAGGAGGGTATCCATTTCATTCTCTTTCTCTTTTCTGCAGTTATTTCTGTCCTTTTTCCTTCTGAACTTCTTCCCTCAAGGCAGTCCTAAGCTGTAACTTTTAAAAACATCACTCTTGGCACCTTTCTTCTTTCACCTGAAAAAGAGAAAAAAAGGAGAAAAAAAAAAAAAAGGCATTAGCATTGGAATGACGTTTCAGGGAGAAAAATAGGGGTGGAAAGTTCAGAGTCCTGAATCAGTTTAATGCACTGAAACTGATTTATTTGCACACAGTGTTTGTGCATGGAGGCAGACATCATGGTTTTGCTTTATAGTACATTCACACTCAGAGCTTTCAAAGGCACTAAAAAAAAAAAAAAAAAAAAGTTTGCCTTGTCCATCCGGTACAAACAGCACACTGTCCTGGTTCCTGTCAGGTAGAAATGCCCCAAGAATGCATCAATTAAACCGAGACTACCTAACCTTGAATTCAGGTTGGGTTTGGATTGCTCCTTTGAAATATTCACATGGGTGACCATGTTCAGAGCAATTTATGCACATCACTATGACGTCAAGGCTAATAACTCACTAAATTTTCTCTCCCCATTCAGGACTGAAATGAACACAAGGTTAGAGCTGATAGGGAGGAGTGAATACAACTGCTGGGATCAAGGCAATGCTGTAATTCTGTGTCCCTCATAGGAATATGCTTGTGTGCAAATATGAAAGGGAAGTGCTTGGTGTAAACCTCACAAAGCGCATATTTGTAAAATGCTGCTTCTCTTTATTTTTCATCATAGTGATAAGTCTTGCCCCTTGTAACATCACTCACCACACAGTCACCATCCTATATCCATGCCATCCATTAGGTGAAATCCTGGTGGGTAAAAGAAATAAACCTGTTAAGGGAATAGATTTACTGTACACTAGGGCGATGAATTAAGAGGTCTCCAAACTCTCCAGTGTGTTCTATATTTCCTGGACATTTAGCACATCTCATAGAAAACAATCAAGAAAGATCACTTTCCTCACCTCGACTTGTAAAAGGAAAATTGAATCTAAAAAAAATGTATGGGATGCATACATTCTTTAAAAAATGCTGAAGTAACTTCTCTCTCCTGATTTTTCCTCTTTTATTTTTTTCACTGTCTCCCTGATAGATAATGCATTCAGTGAGAGCAGTTTATTATGCTGTGCTTTCCCTGCACTTCTGTGCATGCCAAAAGAAGTATACATATATAAATAAATTCTTTCCGATGTATTAAAAGGATCATTTCCCAGTTCTGCTATTGCACTAAAATTCTAGAGATTTAGGTTCAGTTGCATATGCTTTGATGGACTTCCTATGTGACCTTGTGCAAAGTGACTTGGTGATGGATTTGACACAGTAGTCAGAATTCTTGAATAAAGCTAGATTTTCATAAAGTTTGACTTGAACAGTTGAGCTGCAGAATACAGAATGAGACATTTTCCAATTCCTTGGGTGCTGAACTGTTTTGAAAAAAAAGGCCATATATTTCATAGAGCAAGGGTTTCAGTGCGACCAGCTATAGAATCTCTCAAAATTTTGACTCAAGCCTCTTTTGTGAAGAATTCGCCTATTGTCTTTCTGTTTTAAGCCTCTTGAGCTTCAAATATTTCATTTTCTTGCATATTTCTCTTGTATATTGCAAGACTGCTTTTGAAATAAATATGTGGTCCACTGACAGAGTTCAGAATCACAGAATCACAGAATGGTTACGGTTGGAAGGGACCTCTAGAGCTCATCTAGTCCAACACCCCTGCACAAGAAGAGACACCTAGAGCACATGGCACAGGGTGGCATCCAGGCCACCACAGGGTGGTTTGGAGGATCTCCAGAGAAGGAGACTCCACAACCTCCCTGGGCAGCCTGTTCCAGGGCTCTGTCACCCTCACAGGAGAGAAGTTCTCCTCATACGGAGATTAAACTTCCTGTGTTTCAACTTACACTCATTACCTCTCGTCCTGTCGCTGGCCACCACGGAGAAGAGCCTGGCCCCATCCTCCCTACAATCACTCCTCAGATACTTGAACATGTTGATCAAATCTCCTCTCAGTCTTCTTTTCTCCAGACTAAACAGGTCCAGCTCACTTAGTCTTTTCTGGTACGACAAATGCCTTAATCATCTTCGTGGCTCTACACTGGACTCTCTATAAAGGCTCAATGTCCTTGTGCTGTGGAGCCCAGAACTGCACCCAGTATTCCAGGTGTGGCCTCACTAGAGCTGAGGAGAGGGGCAGGATCCCCTTTCTCGACCTGCTGGCAACACTCCTCTTCATGCAGGCCAGGAGCCCATTGGCCTTCTTGGCCACTAGGGCACATTGCTGCCTCGTGGTTAACTTGGTGTCAACCAGGACGCCCAAATCTCTCCCTGCGGAGCTGCTTTCCAACAGGTCAACTCCTAATCTGTACTGGTGCCTGGAGTTGCCTGAGGTTCAGTCCTCTGTGAGCAGTTTATTTTCAATATTCCACACACAAAAGATTGCAATGTTTAGCATAGCAGTTTACTTTGAAGATATTTGATGCTACGCGGGATTTTTGATTTATAGAGTGACGTTAGCAATATGCTGAAAACACAATACAAACGTAAACACCTAGCAAAATATAGCAACTGCAACACCTAGTTCAATCACAAAACCAGTATGATTGCCGTGTAGGCTGAAGCCAGCTCAAGCTCATTGCTCTCTTTGAAACTGTTTTGTTAGTTGTTCAGGTCCTATGCTCTGTGCAGGGCAGAGCCACTTATTCACTTTCCCCCTGCAGGTCTGGCTAACTCGAGGAGACATTCGCATTCTTTTGATAAACTCAGGAAGAAATGTTTCCATGCAGCTGCTTATCTGAAACAACAGTTACCCTTTGCGTTGATCTAAAGTCACAACTGTGGCCCACAAGCTGGGCCACAGCTGCGGTTCATGTAACACCCCACATTATTCCTGAGATTCACAGGCATCTCTCCCTTGCCCATCTCCTTTGAGCCCATCTTTACTGTAGGGGTTTCCTGGCCAGCCACAGCTACACCTAGTACAATTCTCAGTTGCTTTTGTTAGAGACTGTATTAGTACCCACAGTCATGACAGAAGCAATCTATACTTACAAAAGAAAGTATAAGTGCCATATCAATATCTACCAGACATATAAATACAATGTTGTATTGCTCCATCAAGTGTATAAATAAAAAATAATGTCAAAACTGAATTAGCAGTTCTAACTTAGTCATACTGCATGTACGTATATTTTATTGAAAAAAAAAAAAAAAAGAAGTCTCTTTTAGTCTCTTTTTTTGAAGAAGTCTCTTTTTTTTGAAGAAAAGTACTGGAAGATACTATCTGGAGGTAATCGGCTTGTACCATAACCTGACTCAGCAAGCAAAGCCAGTAAACTGAATATTCCATGATGATTCTGATGTCATACTTTAAAGTTCATTAAGCAAAACTTTTGACCTGACTTTATATATATATATATATTTTTTTACAAGTATATTTATACATACTTTTTTTTTTTACATTTGGTCTCATAATTTGCATTGTTAGTATCAGGGATTCACAGGCCTGATCATAAAAGCATCATCAACAGTTTGTTAAAGAAAATAGAGACTGAAGTAATATTCTGCAAGAAAATTGATTTGAGCGCATGTCTGTGTTTGGCAACTAAAGAAAAAGAAAAAACCTGTGGCAAACAAATGCTGATGAATTTGGCTTAATTCAGTTTTTTCACCAAACATAAACAAACAAACCAAAAAAAAGTGATTGCTGTCTAAGAAAACATTCCATTCTACACAGAATGTTTTGTGTTCAGGGCCATAAAAAAAAGGAAAGGGAGAGATTTATGAAACTGAAGAAAGAAGCAGGAGATTCAGTTCCTTCCTCTGAGGAGATTTTAACTGCATCACAGGAAGGTACCCTAACCATTGTGATATATGGGTCTCTGGGGTGGGGTGTTCTCAATTACTTCCGTTCACACACCGCTTCACTGCATGAATAATTAAACATGTGCGGATCAGGGAATAAAATCTAACTATCCCAGCTCCCAAATGACAGTCCTAACCTCTAGGCTGGAGAATACTTCTTTCCCTTTTCTTGCCCATAAATATTTAATTATTTACGCAAAGTGTAAAAGTGACATAAGGAAAAAGTGAAAACATCCAGCTTTGTTGCAAGGCTCTTGGGATGCATTCCACAGGGGAAGGGGGAATTCAGACAGAATAGCTGAACTTTCTTTAGCACATCCGAGTTGATGCCAGCAGCACTGAGTGACGGTAGGGTGACAGGGTAAGGAACTGGCACTGGTGCTCCTTTGAGAATCTTTGTGGATCTAGCTAATAAAATTTAGGTCTCCAGCGGAAACTATACAAGATGATACTTTTCTGGCTTTTTGTCTTATCATTGCTTGTGAGAACTTGCTTAGTAAATGCCTTTGAGAAAGAAATTGCTTAGTAAATCCATATACATAAACTGTGTAAAACTTCGTTGAAATGAGGAACCAGTCTTCATATAACCAGCTTTTGCTATCAGTCTGGACCTTCACAATCTTTCTCACCTACTTTTGGTCTTTTCCCGAGATATCTTCCAATCTGCTTAGGGCCTCTGATGTTCATGAACCATCCTCATTTAACCTTCTTTTTTTAGCTGGCTTCTTGGATAAATCTCAATATCCTGATTTTAGCAGATGGAGACTTGAATTTTTACTGAGCCATCATTCATTCACTCATTTATTCACAAGCACATATTTACTATGAGGTTTTAGCATTACCAATATCAGTAAAAAGAAGCCAACCAACATAAACCTGCTTTTTGCATAGATATTTTAGGCTTTCTGCTGACCTTAGTATTTACCACTCTCACAGGGGTGTTTTCTTAATTCTTTGCAAAGCATATTTTGATTTGCAGATGATACTGCAGTAAAAGCTAGAAAGGTTTTATTATCCTTAGTTCAGTGCAATGAGAATGTGAAGTAAGATTGGAAAGTGAAATACACAGGCTTTGCAACAACTTGAAACTTTTACCCTTATTAAAAATAAAATTACATCAAAAAACATCACTGAAAGTAGATTTTTCTTATGTAATAAATGTGCTATGTGTTATCTTGGCAGACTTATGCTGCAGCTTGTGAAAGCTTTGTCTCTTGCAACCCCTGCTGAAATCCCTTTACAAGAGTTTGAGAAATGCTTTCTCAATTCTTCCATTACGGAAATTTGTCAGACTTCATGGTGGGGTTTGCAACACTCTCACTGAAACTGAATCTTTTGAGTTAGTAATAAGACTTAAGCCTTTTCTTTCTAAGTGTACATAACCTTCAAAGTACACGCAGTAAGGCAACAATCTGCTTAAAGTAGTAAATAAAACGAGTTCAGCACCACATTTTTAAGAGGTTTTAATTTCATCAGCCTGTGTGCCAGTTGTTTAATCCTGCTAATTAAAAGAGCACTTTTCAAAAGAGTCCAGATGATTGGAGGCTACAATGTATTTTAAGTAATTCAAAATAAAAAATTGCATGGAATGCAAAGGCAATCTTTAAAAATGATGTAACAAGTAGAAAAACCTACTTAGTGCAGAATATTGGAGATGCTCACTGTAAGAGGTAACCATGTTGGAACTATTTTCTTATTCAAAGGTATTGTCTACTAATTATGATTATTACTCTGTTGCTAAGTAAATGTAGTTGTGACTTTTGGCTGGAGCAACTTAAAAAGTTATCAGAAAATATGTATAGAACTGTTGTGTCATGCAGTTGTATCATGTATCACACCTGTCTTATTTGTGAATATAAACCCAACACGCAATAAGTAATGCTATGGACATTTTTAAAGAAAATTTAGATATATCTCTCATGTAGTTAATAATATAAAACTGATGCTTGCAGTGCATTGAAGGAAGCAAAACTTTAGAGGGAGAATAAGACAATGTTTCAAAAGAGCAAAGAACTGCAAACATGCTGCTTTTGTATGGATATTTTATTCTGGAGGAAAGGATGGAAAGAAGTGCCAAAACACTTTTTTTTTTTTTAATCTGTATCAAACAGATTGTTAACCAAAAGTCATTTTTTGAGGTGAATTCTGCAGTCCAATAGAAAAGACACAGTTCTTTCCTCTCAACATTGTATTTTTAAAATCCCAGACCAATCCATTACTTCCAAAGAAATATTCCTTTCAAATGACTGATGAATGGAGGCATCCATCAGCTTCTAATTAATTGACAACCAGACATTTAACAGAAGGAATGCATAAAGCAGCATTATAGGAGACTGACTGATTCCATGCAGTTTGTGCCACTGGTGATAATTAGATGTTACAGCTCAGTATTGTTCAGATCCCTGAGGTATTTCACCTATACAATAATTCCAGACGCATATCTCACATCTGTCCAAACTATGGTCGGTACTTGTCCCTCTAGAAAGGAGCCATGGCAGAAATGAGCCAGGAAAATCCAGTAGAATAAGATCAAGAATTAGAGAGTCGTTTGCATTGCAGGTGGATTATTAAGGAAAATGGAATTTTTATTTGAACTCTCAATTTCTTCTCATTGTACTGAACTCCCAAGGATAGGGAGAGTGGTCTTGCCTGTTCTTTCCATAGAAATGCAGCATGCTTGTGTTTGAAATTAGGTTTGCCCTCCTGTGTAAATTGTCACCCAAATGGCTGTACCTTTAGGTCTTTCAGGTGAAATTTTTATGTACCAAGAATCAGTGCGTCAGATGGTTTCCTGTCAAATAAGAAAATTAATCTATTGTTTTATTCCTCATTCTTTAACAGTAAATCCATGAAACAGCACTAATGAAAATACAGACTTATTATAAGGGTGATTTTTATGTTTCTCTTCATTTATGCAGTTTTACAGCAATGAATGAAATACCACATAGTGCCATAAAATAATTTCAGAGAAACTTAAGGCACCTCAACTATTTATGTTACCTACAAGATTTGCAGCTCGATCAACAAATCACAGTTGCTTCTAAAGTAAGAAACAGTAGTTTCATAGTAGAAAACAGCAATTTAATCTACTTGGGACCTGAAGTGTTAATATACATTTTGTTTTGTAATGAAGAAGCTGTTCAATTTTCTGAAATCTGCTCGAGGACATTATTTTATGATATATTCTTTATTGTCCAACATAAAAATTGTCAAGCGCAATTTCTTACCAGAGGTGATCCAGTAGTTCATTGTGAAAAATAACTTAGTGTTCTGTAGATGTTTGTATTACCTTTTAGAGATCATTCTGTTTCATGACCATGAATTTTGTTCTCTGATTATTCAGTGGATTTGTTCAATACTCACAGTTCATGATGTTCCTCTTCAGTTAAATTTTGTAAATTTCTGATATTCCTCCAGGTGTCAATATTGAAAATTTGTTGCTAGTTCTGTACTGAGTCTTTTTTGGGCAAAAAGCCTTTAAGAATAGTTCCTGAGACCTTCTGAGGCAGTATGCCTCATGCTCAGGCTTACCCCTTGTGAGAGAATTGCTCAATTTTGTCTCTTTTTCTTTTGTCTCTTACTTAGAGACAAACTGGGGCCTAACAGAAGTTATGGCATTACAGAGGCTTGCTTGAAGTGAGAGACAGTTACCACTTCCAGGATGGTTGGTATGTGTGGAATTTACTTCTCCATAATTCCCTTGGCAACACAATCTGCCCCCCTAGCCCACACTAATAAGAGTAAACAAAGAGTGGAGCAGAATGGAGACACCGTGGCCAACCTTTGTTGGATTCCCTGCGGATGTGGTGACTTGACAGTGCTGTGCAGCAGATGAGTAAATGGAGGGTAAAGCTGAGTGAAGACATCGCGGCCAAACTGTTGTACTCAATGCAGAGGTGGCAACCTGGTCTTACTAGGCAGCAGATAAGCAGTACAACAAGACGTTGGGTGCTGGGCCAAAAATGGTGGCAGATCAGTTCCTTGCAATGGACTTTGTTCAAATTTCTCTTCATTCTAATCTCCTTATCATACCAATACACAATCCCATCCTAGAAGTTACCTGCTTCCAAGGAACGACCACTCCTCACTGAGCATGCTCTCTAGATTACAATTAACTTGGGAGTCTTTTTAAACTAATCAATAACAAAAGGAAGTATGAGTAGAGTCATTCAGACTCCACCTAAATGTAAAAGAAAATATATGAAGGCGGCATATAGTAGAAAGAATGGGATGGTAAGAACTGAGAAAGAGGGAACTGGGGAATAAGGAAAAAAAAAAAAAAAAAAGGAAGAAGGAAATAGGGAAGACTCTACTGTAACTTCTGGATCAGTCCACAGGCTGAACCTCTTTCCTCCCCTCTGGTCAAGACACCACCTGAGGAGACTCCTTGAGGTTGAGAGTCCTCTCCCATTTTCTGGGGTGAGTGATGATTGGACATTTGTATACTAGGTAAGAAACCCACACTATAGTAAAGAACTTCCTGTACTGACACCCGAAAACTGTTCTCTAAATGTTGCATTTGAATAAATTGTGCTTTTAGTGAATTCAACAACATGTTTTGAAGGTGATCAGACGAAACAGTCAGCAGACTGTTCATGAACCCGATAGTGCCAGAGTTGGCCTATAGCTGATCATCCTGTTTGTGAACTTGACTCGCCTTTTGGAAGGAGGCTGGACCTACAGCTGACAGACAGTTTGTGAATCTGCTACTGCCAGAGTCAGGCCTGTAGTTAAAACAGTATCTGGTGTCCCTATTAAGAGATGAGTTGGGCAGCCGCCGGTCCCTCTAACCTTTGATGATTGGCTGGAATGCAAGGAGATCCATCTCTTACCAAATTTGTACCCCTCAGCCCCCTATCAAATCGCAATACCCCTAGGATAACTTTGCAAGTGTTAGTTTTAATCTGTCAGCTTGCTCATCGTAAGACTGAAAGGCAGCTGTATATGTCTGGAAGCAGATGCCATGCACAATCATTCTTCCAATTTTTTGTTGCAGTACCTGTACTTACAGGACAACAGAAATGAGACTAGTAACTTATTAACAAACACTTATTCAGTGCTTCTTAAAAAAAGTATGCCTTATCTTTTTTCTTTTGTTCTTATTGCTTGGGGCTTCCCTGTTTTTTTGACCCAGATGACCTAATAGCAAATTAAGATTAGCACACACTTGTCCCTTTTTGCTTTCAAAAAAAAAAAACCCTGATTATGAGGAAAAAAAAAAAAAAAAGAAGAAGAAGAAAAAAAAAAGGGTCTAGTGTGTTTCTCAGAATTCAAAGTATGTTGTGAATTCTGTTTTCCTGATGTTAGGTGATGTGCCCTCAGTAGACCTTTGGAATAACATGGTTAGAAATTTTGTGGAAATAAGATATATATATGTATATCTTATATCTTATATATATATATATATATAAAACTATATATAAGATATATAGTTTATTTTTTTTTCTGGAACTTCATTTCAAGGTCCAGTTAGACTCTTGAGGAAATTACTATTTCAGTTCATATAAGCTGACTTGCTTTCTGTTTTATGTTTCATATTTTACTTTCTCTTTGGTGTTGTGTATTGCAAATAATTTTGTGTGGAACTTGAGATTCATGTGATTTTTTTGACAGCAAAGTTACTTCCAAATTCACTTCCAAAAAAAATCACCACTTTCCCGCAAAACAGTTTCTATATTAAAAGGTCTTAAACTAAACCACAACCAAACTATAAACACTAAAATTATTTCTTCTTGCCTTTATATTTTTGCATTAATTATCCTATGTATGAAAACTTTAATGTTATTTGTATTTAATATTCTAGACTGACTCTCTTCATACATAGCTTGTGTAGGAACTAGCTCAGCGGAGACTAAGCTACTACATTCAATGTTAAATGTTAAAAATAATGTTCATAATAGATAAGAAATGTGATTGTTGCTAATGTTGCATGGCTTTTGTTTTTTTCCTAAGACCACTCACGTTAGTCTCCTTGATGTGAAAAGATGAATAGATGCTTCAAGTAGGTAAACAGAAGCTAAATAAGCTCTCTCAGTTTTTGAAGTGAAGTTTATGCCTTCAGTCAGGATAGTCAGGGTATTTCTTGTAGATAATTTTGTGCATTTCTGAGGTCAGTTACATGGCAGTGAAATAGTTATAACTACCTCTCTTGATCCAACATCCACAGATGGAAAGAAAATATTACCTGACTAGTGGAGTGATAACTGCTGGAGGCAAAACAGAAGTGAAGGTGAAAGCTCTACCAGAGATTGGGGGTGGGAAGTAGAGGGAAAGTGGAGGAGAAGGGGAGCAGTCCTGGCTTTTAACTTCCTATTAAGAATCTAATTGACAGTTAGGTTCTGCTGTATCATGGCAAAATAGAAACTAATTCCCTTGACTCTCATTCTTCAGTAACTGTATTTCCTTTTTGGTTGAATAAATTACCATTGCGTCTGATCTGATTAATGTAGCTCACACCAGTTTCATACTAGGACACACTGCTGATCTTTTTATTCTTCTCAAGTGACTGATTTCTAGAATTCTGTCACTTGGCCAGTTTCTCCAGAAATCATTACTGGGTTAAAGTCTGTTAGCTCGTTTTGTCTCTAACAGCATATGTTGGGCAATGAAGCACAAAATTTGCAAATAAGTTCCATAATTTCAATACACAATTTTGAACTGCATTCTGTTTTTATTTACTGTCATTCCTCTCCCTACCTCCAAAACATACTCAATTACATCTCTTAGCTCTAACTGAGAAGAGAAGACTGAAAAACAAACATTTAACTTTGAAAAATGGTTTTCCATTACCAAAAGTCTGGAAGTTCAAAAAATATATTGCAAATTATTCAGAAATATGAATCACTTTGGGAATTCTTCAGAAAAAAATACAAAAAAGAGGAAAAAAAAAAGGAGAGAGAAAAAAAATCCGGAAAAAAGAAAAAAAAGGAGTACTGTGTACCACCAGTGTAATTAGTTTTTTGAAGACTTGTCTCTAGTTTTATACTCCTTCAGTTACTCCGTCAATTCTGCCCAGTTAGACAAGGTCTTTAAAGCAATTACAAAAGGTTAATTGTATCAAATTAACATATCTAATATGATACTAATGCCTCTATGTGGGATGAATACCAGTAGTTTTATGTACAATATGTATTAAATCTCCACAGTCATTTGTCAGATTATATCTGAACACAATGACCTCCTGAAAGTTTTCAGCTGACTAGTTTAATTTTTTATTATTATAATTTTCAATTGTGAATTATTGTTAACTGTGAATATTCATTTTCTTTCAGTCTTTCAGATATTTTCCTACATTAGACAAACTGTGTTTTTGTTTGTACTATACAAAAACGTAGCTCACCTAGCAACACAGCTTTGCACATTTTGAGTAAACATTAAAAAAAAAAAAAAAAAAAAGACTGACTTGACCTGTCCGTTGTTGTTTTGAAAATGGCACTGAGTAGGATCAATGTAAAGGTTTCCCACAATGATTATTCTGGAACATTTATGAATCTTCAGTACATGCTTGCTCTTGCATATTTTTGATACTGATAAGAAAAAAAAAATGGCAATATTTAAAAGCAAACAAACAAAAAGATCTTAAACTTGTCTGTCTTGTTAGCTAATCTACTGGGGATATAGCAATAGACAATTATAAAATGAAGAAAATACTGTTCATATGTGGGCAGAAAAAAAACAGTCCAAACCTATTCCTTTAATTTGCAGAACTATGTTAGTTGTTGGTATGCAATGTTAGTTTACATTGGCTTACCACAAAGGACTCTTTTTAGCTCTGTTTTGAAGAGTGGTCTCAAAAAAATCAAATTATTTCACTCACTAAAAAAAGAGAGAGAAAAAAAAGGAGGAGATCAACGGGAGGGGAAAATGATAGGATGCTTTTCTTCAGCTGAAAACAAAGTGGAATATATCACTGGTGGTAATAGGAAAAAGAGCCCGGATAAAGTCAGGTTGGATCAAGAGGAACACAATCGAGAAGCGGAGGGAGAGCAGTTAAGTTGACAAAGAAAGAGATAAAGGCTACAGATGAGAAGGCTAAGTTTGAAATAAGATCAAAAGAGTTACAGAGAAAAGAATAGAAAGGAGAGGAAAATGAAAGAAATATTTCTTTAAGTGAATCCTGATTTAACAGATGCTGCAAAGGAGAAAATAAAGATAACAAAGAGATGTTTTCAATATATAATGAATGAAGTAAAAAAATCAGAATATTATTTTCTTACCTTTTTAATAACTGTTCTCTATAAAAGTACATTCTGTACCTGTTGGCAGTTGCAGCTGTGTTATTAATGTTTGAAGTGGTAGTGTTGACATGAATGAACAGTATCCACGCCACTTTAAAAGGATCTCATTTTCACTAGAAAATCCAGGACCAATAACTCACCAGAAACCGTTAATGTCCACAATTGCTATCCAAGGAGTCCCAATGCTTCTGTTGCCTGGCTCTGGTCTGAGTAGGTTGACATAAATCATGTCATAAAATGACCAGATCCCTTCCACATATGGCTCTGGTACTGCTGGAGATGTACGCAGAGAAAAAAGGGAATCCAATAAATTGTTAGTGCAGATGCTCTTGCATCTGCAAGCAGGATTTAGTCATGGTGTTCCAGCAGGAGAAGCCTGATGTTTTGCCCAATCTGTGTCCTCAATTAATGTGAGCTTTAGGTGTTTTGGATGCAGAGAACTGCTTCTGACAAAAGCAGTCATAAAGCCCTGTCCTTGCATTGGGCAAACTTTTGGAAGCAGGACTGCTAACTATTAGTGATATTTTTAATAAATTGCATAGAAAGCTCAGTTTACGGTATTTTGAGTCCTCTAACCCTGCACTAGAGTGAAGTTCTTAGGATCACAGTGGTGAATTTTGTCAGCATTTTAGTGTGACCTGGAACTTCATAGACTTCTTGACATCTTTCAGATGTACCAGTAAAATAGCCTGACCCAAGTAATCTCTCAAACCTGGGAAGACATCTGTGTGTATGTGTCTAGTAATCTTTTTAAAGGATGACTGACCAACCAGGCTGTAGTGACCTTCCAACAAAAAGAGGATCAGAGGAAAGTCAAACAGATGGTACTGAGATCTGAAAGATGTTTGTTTTCAGCCAGACCAGGTGGTATTTGACCAAATAAAACCAAAACTATTCCCTTCTGCAAACTGATGGAAGTCAATTCTGGTACTGTTTCACGTGGACTCAAATGATGCCACAGGGAAACTGAGGGATATCAAGTGTGACTTCAGAGCCCTAGGGATGGCCATCAAAGGTATGGGAGCCCAGATAGTGTTCTTCTCTGTCCTGTCAACAAGGGGAATGGATTCATGGATTCATGGTGGATATGGCAGATTAACAAGTGGCTGCGCTGCTGGGCCTGGCAACAGGGTTTTGGCTTCTATGACCATGGGACTCTGTTTCATGACCACCAGCTAGTGCAGAATGATGGGAACCATCTCAGCAAGAGGAGCACATGTCTCTTTGCCAAATCTGGTTAGGAGGGCCAATCTGGTTAGGAGGGCTTTACACTAGACGAGAAGGGGTAAAAGGGAGTGTCACACAGACGGGGCAATCAGTACCACACAGCCAAGGTCAGATGGCTTCCAGCGGGAGTATGGTAGTGGGGAAGTGAGGATAGGAAATGATCACAGAAGGTCCTCTTTCACCTTTTCTGGGAAACCTGCTGGCTTGGTTACTTCCCTGAAATGCCTGTACACGAATGGGGAATAAGCAGGACAAACTGGAGATCTGTGTGCAGTCTCTGCAACATGATCCCATTGGAATCACAGAGACGTGGTGGGATAGCTCACATGACTGGAGTGGTGCCATGGAAGGCTTTGTGCTCTTTAGGAAGGACAGGCTGGAAATGCGAGGTGGTGGAGAGAGCAACTGGAATGTGTGGAGCTCAACCTAGGGGTGGGGGATGAGTAAGTTGAGAGCTTGTGGGTAAGGGTTAAAGGTCAGGCTAATGTGGGAGACACTGTGGTGGGTGTCTGCTACAGGCCACCTGACCAGGACGAGGAGGTTGATGAGGCAGGATATTGCCTCACGGTCACAGGCCCTGGTTCACATTGGGGACTTCAACTACCCCGACATCAACTGGAAGGACAACACAGGCAGGCACAAACAGTTCTGGAGATTCCTGCAGTGCATTGATGATAACTTTTTGACACAGGTTACGGAGGAGCCGATGAGGAGAGGTGGGCTACTGGACCTCGTGCTATCAAATAGAGAGGGGCTTATAGGAGTTGTGAAGGTGGGGGGTAGCCTCAGCTGCGGTGACCATAAGTTGGTGGAGTTCAGGATCCAATGAGGAGGAGGCAGGGCTGTAAGCAGCCTTGCAGCGATGGACTTCAGGAGGGCCGACTTTAACCTTGGAAAAATCGCATGGGATAGAACTCTAAAAGGAAGGGGCACCCAAGAGAGCCGCTTAGCTTTCAAGCAGCACTTCCTCCACGCGCAGCAACAGTGCATCCCTGTGTGTAAGAAGTCAGGCAGAGGGGGCAGGAGACCTGAGTGGATGAGCAAGGAGCATGTGGCAATGCTCAAGCAGAAGAAGGCGGTGTACAGAATGTGGGAAAAAAGGACAGGCCCCCTGGGAGAAATACAGGAATGTAGTCAGGGAATAGAGAGATGTGACAAGGAAAGCTAAGGCACATCTGGAATGCAATCTGGCAAGGGATGTTAAAAGTAACAAGAAAAACTTCTTCAAATCTATTAACAGCAAAAGGAAGATCAGGGAAAATGTGGGTCCGCTGGTGAATGGGGTGGGCACCCTGGTTAAAATAACAGAAAAAGCAGAGTTGCTGAATGCCTTCTTTGCTTTGGTGTTTACCAAGGGCAGCCCTTTAGAGTTCCAGGCCCTAGGGACAAGAGAAGAAGCCTGGAGAGAGGAAGACTTGCCCTGGGTAGAGGAAGATTGAGTCAGAGAGCACCTAAGGAAACTGGATAGCCAGGGCTATCCATGTGCCCTGATGGGATGTACCCCAGAGTGCTGTGTGAGCTGGCAGATGTCGTAGCTAAGCCGCTCTCCATCATCTTTGAGAGATCCTGGAGAACAGGGAGGTGCTGGAGGACTGGAAGAAAGCCAGTGTCATGCCAGTCTTCAAAAAAGGCAAGAAGGAGGACCCAGGCAACTACAGGCCAGTGAGCCTCACCTCTGTCCCCGCGAAAGTGATGGAACAGCTCATACTGGCCGTTGTCTCCGGGCACACGGAGGACAAGAAGATGCTCAAGAGTAGTCAGCATGGATTCACCAAGGGGAAATCCTGCTTGACTAACCTGATAGCCTTCTATGATGGAATGAGCAGCTGGATAGATGAGGGGAGAGCGGTGGATGTCGTCTATCTCAACTTCACCAAGGCTTTTGACATCATCCCTCACAACATCCTCCTGGGCAAGCTCCGGAAGTGTGGGATAGATGAGTGGACAGTGAGGTGGATTAGGAACTGGCTGGATGGCAGAGCTCAGAGGGTGGTGATCAGCAGTGCAGAGTCTAGTTGGAGGCCTGTAGCTAGCGGTGTCCCCCAGGGGTCAGTCCTTGGTCCAGTCCTGTTCCATTTATTCATCAATGACCTGGATGAAGGCACAGAGTGCTCCCTCAGCAAGTTTGCTGATGATACCAAACTGGGAGGAGTAGCTGATACCCCAGAGGGCTGCGCTGCCATCCAGAGGGACTTGGACAGACTTGACAACTGGGCAGTGTGTCCAGTTCTGAGCTCCACAGTACAAGAGGGATGTGGAGCTTCTGGAGAGAGTCCAGCGCAGGGCTACAAGGATGATCAGGGGCCTGGAACATCTGCCTTATGAGGAGAGGCTGAGAGAGCTGGGCCTGTTCAGCCTGGAGAAGAGAAGGCTGAGGGGGGACCTGATCAGTGTCTCTAAGTACCTGAAGGGAGGCAGTGAGGAGGATGGTTCTGGCCTCTTTTCAGTGGTGGCCACCGACAGAACTAGAGGTAGTGGCCACAAACTGAAGCATCAGAAGTTCCACAGGAACTTAAGGAAAATTTTCTTAACAGTGAGGGTGGCAGAGCCCTGGAACAGTCTGCCCAGAGAGGTTGTGGAGTCTCCTTCTCTGGAGATCTTCAAAACCCGCTTGGATGCAGTTCTGTGCCACGTGCTCTAGGTAACCCTGCGTGTGCAGGGGAGTTGGATTAGATGACCTTTCAAGGTCCCTTCCAACCTTGAGCATTCTGTGATTCTATGATTCTAAGTCTCGTCGCCTACCAGCTGCCTGCCGGAAAAGCCCAGCCTACCATATCTCTCCCAGTTGCCATTAAAAGTGATTAGGTGATAGCATCTCACCAGAAATGTTAGTACTTCTGGGTGTTTGATAAGAATTTGTTTGACAAATATGATATCTTCTGCCATGGAGTACCTACCTACTTATCAAAATACATATATACATATTTTTTACTTTTTTTTTTTAATTTATCATATATTTCATCTGGTTACATCTGTATTTAAATATGTAAGCAAATGTACACTGCTTACATCTGGTTGTAACAAACATGTCTGGACCCTAAGCAGAGATTTAGAGTACTAGAAATGTTATAACTTTTTCATTGTTCGATTATATGTCCAAAATGGTGAGATGGCCTTGATAAGTTGCAGATGAAAACCTCCTGGAGCCTAACACACATGGAGAAAGTGCCAGCCCCAGGGATGGACAGGCCCTGCATCAGGACAGGCCGGATCAGTGGCAGGGGAGCATCTCTGCCGAGAAGGGTCCCCAGGATCTTGGGGACATCAGGTTGTCCCCAAGGCAGCAGTGCCTGGGCAGCAGAGATGCCACCACCTCCCAGGTTGGGCCAACATGGTGCTGTGGGTTGAGGTCTGAGGGACAGACCCTCTGCAACCTGCTCCAACAGGATGTGCTGTGAGCAGGGGCTGAGGGTAGGGCACTTCTGGAGGAATGACCTGCTTGGCTATGTGATTCTGGAGGGGATTTCACACACAGTTTGTGTAAGACCTGACAGTTTGTGTTATGTATCAAATCCCTTACCAAGTCAAAACAAGAGTCATATCTTTTGATTGTTTAATTCCAGGTAGGTAACAGTAAACTTTTTCTTTCTCTTCAATCATTTAAATCAGCAAATTTATATTTTGAAACTTTCACTTTGGTAGAGATTTGTTGTTATTCTGCATAAATGAATAGCTAGAGAAAAGATCGTTATTGACTTACCCATTTCAGAAGTGAATGAGTACTATGTTTACACCGTTGTGTGTGAGGTAAAAAGATAGCAGTGTTAATGCTGCTGGCCTTGATGGTGAGTATTAGCACTGGAAAAAAAAAAACAGTAAATTACTTGGGGAAAACCATAAAGCATTTTAGGATGATTTTTTCAAAAGGCTGAAAAGTGTACTCTGGGGGAGATACTACCAGCTCCGACAGTGAGTGCAGGAAGCAGACGGCATGCATCATACAGGCTCATTTTCCAAGCTCTTGCACATTCTCATTCCTGTCTCTCCACCAGAGTAAACATAAGGATATTGTGACAAGCACAAGTCAAGCAGCAGATACATGACAACCGGACCACTACATCCACTACATCCACACAGCCCTCTATGCCTTGGCTTGTTCCTGTGTTGAAATTAAAGCTGTACTGTTACTTACTGAAAGGGAAAGGGTGCAGACACAGACAGAAATTGCACCTACCTAAGTTTTTTTTTTTTTTTCTTGATGAAGTGATAATCGTTTTCTGAGCTGTGTATTCAGAAGTGAAGCCATCTCCAGTGAAGGCACCTATCCATTGGCTGAGGAACTGAAACTAAAACCCTCTTCACGGAGGCTGGCTACCGTCTGTTTTCCAAGGCTGGGAAGCAAGTTAGCAAACTTTTAATGTGTCAAAGATACGTAAAGCTGGGAGGAATGCATGGATATCAGGGCATACAAATAATTAACCAGCAGCATCTCTGCCTCACTGAGTGGAGAACTTGCTACTCTGCATCCCCAGCCCATAGACGTGTCTTTTAAGCTGTAAAGAGTCTGATGTACAAGCATTTAAGCATTCTCCAGAGCTCAGCGTGCTGCTATAATGTAAATAAAAATTGTGGTAACAGAACAGAGGTAGAGGCTGACACAGAGAATGGGGCAAGTACAAGGTGTGCCTGGCTGGTGCACAGAAGAGGAGAATATGAGTAGTAGGAGATCGTTAGAGGAAATAGTTGGAGTAGGCAGAAGCTCCAACCGGTAAACAAGGTAAGAAAGGTGGAGGAAGGGATAGCAATAGAATACAATGGCAGTATGAAAGATGGCAAAAAATGTCTGCACAGTCTCCTGATCCTGGTATTAGACAGTTGGGAAATTCAAGTTCTCTTTTGTATACCAGGTGAAAGAAAGACTTTTTCATTTCAAAATCTTATATAATTTTAAAGGTAGGCAATTTTACAGATGTCTAGCTCTTAAATGAAAGGTAATGAATTTATATATGTATGTATTTATTTTTATATCTATCATACATATTTCTACATGTTTTATATATATATATATATATATATATATATATATATATATAAACATAGAAATGAGATGTCACTTAATTAATATATACCTGTTGGTGATCCAATGCTTTTTTGAATGCTCACGACTGACAGTACTTTGACAGAGTAGATTTATTTTGGTATTATTTCACTTTTTTGTGTGTGTGTGAAAATAGGTTCTATGGGAGACAACCGTATATAGTCTGAACTGCGTCAGTAATACTGTTTGTGACATACACAGCTAGCTGCATGCCTCTTGTGAGTATAACAACAAGCCAATGCTAAAGGAAACATAGAGTATTGTTAGGATATTGCCTTCAGCATTTAATGCTTAGGAATCCATTTTCAAATGGAATCCACTCCATCACTTATGTTTTAGCATTTATTAGGAGCAAGAAGATCAATTTATCAAATGCAGGCTGCGGGAAGAAAAAAAAAAGAAAAAGGAAAAAAATCACATTGCTTGAGGTTCTCTGCTGTATTATATTGGGATAGCAATACTTAAATGCCTACAATATAATCTGAGCCTTGTAATTAGTAATCATTCATTACAAGCTGAAAACACCATATAGAGCACTTACAGCCCCAAAGGACTTAACTGTTAACTGCAGCTAGTGTTGCTTTATGATTCCAATAACTAAAATCTATTGACTGTGATTTTATTATGGTTTGTAAAGAAAGAAATGGAGTGTCTCTTCCATTTTCCTCTGGCCTCAGGCATTCATTGTCTGTCTTATTTTCTGCTGCCATTAAAATTGAAAACCTGGAGGGAATACAAAGTATACTTCTTTGTGTTAAATGACTGATGGGAATTAACAATGTGAAAACAATTGGTGATATTAAATTAACATATTTAATCTTAAGTATCAAGTTGTAGTGTTGCCTTTAACTAAAATACTTGCAACCATATGGTTGCTTTTGTTTTTCATGTCAGTTTGGTTGGGTGGGCAATGCTTAGGCACAACATAAGATACTCTTATTGATTCTTAAAAGGTCTTTATTCAGACTTGAGCCAAAGCAGCTGGTAGAGGGCTAGAGAGCACTCAAGTCACCCAAATCTCTGGATATTGCTTTCTGCTGTACCATCTGTATCCTGTTAAATATTCCTGACTTTTGCCAAGTTTGGCCAATTTATATGTTAAATCAGTTCCTGAAAACAGGTTCCAAGATGCTTGTGGAGGAAAAAAATACTATTAAATTGCATACTCTTATACATTAATCATTCATTTTTTGAAAAATCTAATTCAAGTTCTGCCACACAAATAATCACAATGTCAGATGTCAGATTTCTCAAGCTCTTGGACAAAAATGGGAGGGCAAGTGTGACTTCAGTACACTTTATTCCAGGAGAAGAATACTTTCTCCAGCTTTTAGAGGATGGGCCACCTGACTTCGTGGAAGAACATAAAAACACCAGCGCTAAAAAAAAAATCGGCAGAATCAGTTGAAATTGCAAATGTTTTTTCATTTGGGCAATAACCAAATGAAGCCTAATGTACTAACTAATTACTATAGCTGTAGGATATTTTATGGCCTTATAACCAACTGAACTTTGAAGTAATTCTGTATACATTATGTGTAACTGTGCTATATGATGTTGATAATCTATGAACAAGTCACTGTTATAATTTTCTATTACCTTAATTTACTGAATAAGGAGGACAAATATCTTACTTGCAGACTACTTTTTGTCCTTAAAAATTTAAGTCCTATGCCCCCATGACAATGATGTTTCATCCTCTGATTTTGTGTCAGTCATCTTCATACTGAAGGTTGGAGATGTAAATCCCATCTTAGTAAATTTCATTACAAAGCATTAGAAAGTGTCTTTTTTTTTCAGCCTTTACGCAAATCCATGCCAAAAAGGAATTTAAAATCAAACACTTCAGAATACACTGAGTTTCTTTTTACATGCCTTCATTCTTTTGTCTGCCTTTTTATATATTTTATTTTTACAGTTTTAAGCTCTGACATTACAAAAATATTGATTGCAGGCTTGTGTATAGACTGCCAGCAGTGGGACCTTGCCAGGTTCCGGTATGCTAGTTTTATAAGATAGAGTCCTATTGTCTCGCCATCTCACAATTATACCAAAGGGGTAGGTTTTTCTTTGCCACTTCTTACTCCCATTCTGGTTAAATTTGAGAATGAGAATTCCAATGAGAAAGCTTCTCTCCTGCAATTTGATGGCATGACAAAGTAGCCTAACTTGAATGATATATTAGTTACACAAAAAAATATCCAAGGCACTGTGAGCCAAACAATACATAAAAGAGCATGGGTCTTGCAGAGTAATATATAGATTCATAACATAAACAGGTGTATCAAAAATAGGTCTTTATGAAAACATTTAGTTATTTTTCACATTCTAGTTTCTGTGGCTGTGTTTTGTGGTTGTTGAATCAATTACAGAGTGCATTAAGAATAAAAAAACTACTTTCTAGACATTTTTGACTAAAATTTTCACCAAATTTGCTTGAACATACGGTTAATGTTTTGTTTTGTTTTGTTTTAGTTATTGGACATTCTCAAGCTGGAGAGAGACTGGAGACAAGAGGAACCTCATGAAGTACAGTGACAGCAAGCGCAGGATCCTGCCCTTGGAGAGGAACAACCCCATGCACCAGGACAGGCTGCGGATGACCTGCTTCAGAGCAGCTCGGCAACAAAGGACCTGGAGGTCCTGGTGGACATGTTAACCATGAGCCAGCAATGCGCCCTTGTGGCCAAGAAGGCCATTGGTCTGCTGAGGTGCATTAAGCACAGGGCTCCCAGCTAGTGGAGGCAGGTGATCCAGCCCCTCTGTGAGGCCACATCTGGAGTCCTGTGTCCCGTGCTGGGCTCCCCAGTCAAGATGGAGCTACTGGTGAAAGTCCAGAGTAGGACTACAGAGATGATTAGGGGACTGGCACATCTGTCTTTTGAGGAAAGGCTGAGAGAGCAGAGCCTGTTCAGCCTGGAGAAGAGAAGGCTGAGGAGAGAATTTGGTAGTGTGTATCAGTGTCTTAAGAGATAATGGCAAGACGATGGGTCCAGAATTTTTTTGATGGTGGCTAAAGATAGGAGAAGAGACAACAGGCACAAACTGAAGCACAGGAAGTTCCACCTGAATTTGAGGAAAAACATCTCAACTGGGAAGGTGACAGAGTACTGGAACAGGTTGTCCAAGGACCCTGTGGAGTCTCCTTCTCTGGATATATCCAGGAGATACTCAAAACACACCTGGGTGCGATCCTGTGCAATGTGCAGGTGATTCTGTTTGAGCAGGTGGGTTGGACTAGATGATCTCTAGAGGTCCATTCCAACTTTAATTATTCTGTGATTCTGTGGTAAAACCTACAAAGGATTCACCAAGGGGAAATCATGCTTAACTAACCTGATAGCCTTCTATGATGGAATGACCGGCTGGACAGATGAGGGGAGAGCGGTGGGTGTCGTCTATCTTGACTTCACCAAGGCTTTTGACACCGTCCCTCACAACATCCTCCTGGGCAAGCTCCGGAAGTGTGGGATAGATGAGTGGACAGTGAGGTGGATTAGGAACTGGCTGGATGGCAGAGTTCAGAGGGTGGTGATCAGCAGTGCAGAGTCTAGTTGGAGGCCTGTAGCTAGCGGTGTCCCCCAGGGGTCAGTCCTTGGTCCAGTCCTGTTCCATTTATTCATCAATGACCTGGATGAAAGCACAGAGTGCTCCCTCAGCAAGTTTGCTGATGATACCAAACTGGGAGGAATAGCTGATACCTCAGAGGGCTGTGCTGCCATTCAGAGGGACCTGGACAGAATGGACAACTGGGCGGTGAAAAACCTCATGCAATTCAACAAGGCCGAGTGCAAGGTTCTGCACCTGGGGAGGAATAACCCCAGACAGCAATACAGGCTGGGGACTGACCTTCTGGAGAGCAGCTCTGCAGAGAAGGACCATGGTGGACATCATGGAGGACGATGAGTTGACCATGAGGTAGTTGACCATGGCCCTTGGGGCCAAGAAGGCCAATGGGATCCTGGGGTGCGTTAAGAAGAGTGTCTCCAGCAGGTCGAGGGAGGTGATCCTGCCCCTCTACTCAGCCCTGGTGAGGCCACATCTGGAGTATTGTGTCCATTTCTGGGCCCCACAGTACAAGAGGGTTGTGGAACTACTAGAGAGAGTTCAGTGCAGGGCTAACGATGATGAGGGGCCTGGAACATCTACCCTGTGAGGAGAGGCTGAGAGAACTGGACCTGTTCAGCCTGGGGAAGAGCAGGCTGAGAGGGGATCTAATCAGTGTCTATAAGTACCTCAAGGATGGGGCCAGCATCTTTTCAGTGGTGGCCACCAATAGGACTAGAGGAAACAGCCACAAATTGAAGCATCAAAAGTTGCACAGGATCTTAAGGAAACATTTCTTGAGAGTGAGGGTGACAGAGCACTGGAACAGGCTGCTCAGAGAGGTTGTGGAATCTCCTTCTCTGGAGATCTTCAAAACCCTCTTGGACGCAGTCCTGTGCCACATGCTCTAGGTGATCCTGTATGTACAGGGTGGTTGGCCTAGATCTTCTCTACAGGTCTCTTCCAACCTTAATGAATCCATGATTCTATGAAATCTTGCATAAGATCTTGTCCTAAGAGTAGAATTTTGTTATATTTCTCTCTGGATCTCTTTCCTTTGTCCTTGGCAAATTTAGTTTTATTACAATCTTTCTTCTTTGTTTCTGGTATTTTAAATGTGACACATGTGTGTATCAAGGTTCTTGTTAAGATTATGTCACCTAGAAATCTGTATACTGAACCCCCTGTCTTTTCTTTAGGTAACCTCAGAACAAAGGAATCTCAAAGCTTTAACCGTGAGAAAATGAAGAATACTTTAACAGACACAATGATCTCAGCAGCTTCAGATTGATAAAGGTTTTTATACTGAGGAGCTGCTCATGCACAAGCTCTCACATTTGCCATAACATCATAATGAAAGATTCATATGAATGTGAGAGCTCTCAAGAGTGTCACCACTGGTATGAATATGTTTACTTTATTTTCATATGCTTGCTAATCACAGTGAACTAAGGCTTTCTTTCTGTTTGGAACTGCACAAGCATAAGAAAAGACTACCTTTTCTCAGCTGGCCCTACATTTTGAATTAACCCTAGCATTCTGAGCTGGTTTAAAACACCATCGTCATTGTTCCTTGCGTAGACGCTCTCAAGGTCTGTGTACTTCAGACTACAATGTATTATACATGTAGTTGAACTAGTCATACATACCAGCCTTGGTACCTAAAGCAGTGTAGGAATTTCAACGTAGACTGCACAGTCTAATTAATCTTGCTGAAATGCTCGTGTTGTCACAGCTAGACACCTTGTAGAGCTGTGCTAGCTGACGCATCTTGCTGCCACACTGCAGTCCCCTGCGCAGATGATCCCTAACTGCCTTACGAAGAAGATTACTTGCTCAGGTTAAGTGCTTAAATTCCCAGTTTAAATAAGGAAGCTAGAAATCTGCTGCTTATTCCCCCATGTACTCCTAAACCAGCAATGACTGTTGAATCAGAGTCTACTCCCAAGACTCAAATCCTTCCCTGTCTTCTAGCTGTACCAGTCATGATTCTCCTTTTTCTTTCACACATGCTTTTTATTTTGTCACTTTATCCTTTAGATATATGTTATGTATTTTTACACTGTCATTTCCTTATCCTCTTTGCCCTTTATAATATGACCAGATGACCACAATCAGGAAAGGCTGAATTGGAGGTAATTCATATTTATTCCTGCCTGCTTTTGAGTGTGCTAGGAGAGAGGGAGAAAAGGGAGAAGCATGGTTTCTGTAAAATGACATCCTGTTTATTTTGTTTATTTTGATCACCCATAACAACTTTACTCATGCGTAAGCTTATGCCAACTATTTCTTAGAATTTTGTGTGCAACTTTTCTTTGAAAATCAAGTTTTTCTTGTCTCTTAACCTCATCACCCACAATAGTGGATTTAGAGCTAGAATTTAGCTTGCAGCTCCTGGTAGTACGAAGCAGCATAACATATTGTCTTGTGACATTGGCTGCACTAAGATTTTTTGCTAATAAATTAATAGCTATGATTCCCAGCATACACAATCGTGTGTAAGAGTAAAATGAAATATTTCTATGTTACGTTCTTTTGATCATAACTGGGTTCAATAATCACAACATGCACCTTACAGATTTTTTTCCCATAAAACATTGACCTCAGTTAAGAATATCCTAGAGTTTCATCTGACTCATTCCTTCGGTTGTGATGACTTCAGTTTTGGTGTCTGGCCAGTGAAAAAAATTGAGCTGAAAAAAAGGCCAAGGTGCCAGCTTCTCTCTATTGAATCCCACTAAACCTGCAAAAATGAAAAGTAGATAACGGTGATAATGATGATCGTGGTAGCAGTAAGAAAACTAATAATAATAATTTGGTAATAGCAATAATAATACATCCTCTGGCTGGAAATTTTCCTTAGCTAACTCAGCCCTCAGCATTTTAAAGAACACTTTTCCAAGTGTATCCAAAAATCACAAACCAAGCAGTATCTTGACTCCCTGGAAAACAAGAAGGAAACCAGAGCATTTTTGGGGGGAGATTCTTATCAGTATCAGCTGACTGAAACAGGATTTTGTTATGCAGTTTAATTGTAGAATACACCCTAAGGAAGAAAACACTTTTTTTTCCATAGAGGTGTCCTTATCCCAGGTTCAGACCCCACAGCCACAGTCCCTCACATGCTCTCATCTTTCTCCTTCCCTGGTGGCTGCTGTCCTTTCTCAAATAGGTTATTGGAGAGGTATCATGAGCCGTCTGACTGGTGGAAGTTCTGGAGCTCGGAGCTCTTTCCTTCTGTTTCAGAGCCAATTACAAGCAGACATGACAGGCGCATGGCAGTTTATAAAACTCCTTGGCACAGATAATCCCTGTAGCCACATTCTGTTGAAACCATGCCATTTATGCCTAATGCGGCATTTTCACAGTATATTTTCAATTTTACCAGATCAGTGCTGCCATGTGATGAACATCATAAACATCGCATGCACAGACTGGTCAAGGAATAACAACCTGTCTCTGTAGTAGTTTTCTAACCTCTCCAATACAGATACCGCCACACAGTGTTCCAGGAAATGTTCATTACTATTTTGCATGTAGACTTTCAGATGTAGTGAGTGATTTGTGTTAACGTGGAAGGTCAGGTAATTATTTAGCTAATAAATGTACTTACAGATTTCACTTTATAATACTTTTCAGTCTGGCATATTGTGATCTTTTCCCATGTGAAGTTTCCTGAAGGTGTATTTGAAACACTTACTGTAGTTTTAGCTTTAGATTAATTTAAAAATAATTTCTATATCTTTGCCTTAGATGACATTGAATTCACTTGATTACTTAATGTAGCATATGATTGCTACAAACAGCAGCAAATTTACCATCACTAAGAAGTTTGTATCTTACTCGATAATTTCATTTTTCATTTTCAATCATTAATTGACTCCAATACACCTGTTCTCTGCATGCTTATAGTATTCCAGTTTCTTTCATTTCATTTTTACAGCATCTATCATATTGACCAAACACACTTCAGCTATAGAAACCCATCAGTTTAAGTTTCTGAGTGGACAACTATATTTTGCTCTACAGCTGGCTATTCTACTTTCTTTTCAGCATCTTATTTAATTTTCTTTACAAGTTAGAGCATTTCACATGATTGGCACATCTGGCACATATTAGATAAAATGGTAGAACATTTTTATAGAAAAGCTATTGTCCTCTGTGAAAAAAAAGAAATAATATTCATTATTATTTTAAGATTAAAATACTTTACATTCCCTCCAACTAGGAAACCAAATGCTTAGGTGATGTAATTCAGCATAGCTCCAGCTTCAGTGAAGCTCTGCCAATTTTATATCAATTGTGAATCTGGCCCAAGCTACTTTCTGCATTTCTATTGAGTGAATTTAATGGGTATTATTGTCACTTTTCATTGCAAATGCTGAAATAGTGCTTATTGTCCCTTTTAGCTGAAAGTTATTGAGCACTTTTGTTGCAGCTTCTCCCTTTTTGTCATTTGTGCTTCTCAAGAAAATCTGTGTGGAGCAAATAATTTGTAACCAGTGACTGAAAGAATGACAAAACATTTATTTTGAGAATAAAAAGCTCTCAGTGATCATGAGGAATAGACTTCAAAAGGATCACTGAGTTTCAGCACATATAGGGCAGGTTCTTAAAAAGCATGTGAGGGCTGTCAGGCAGAAATGTTCTGTTTAATTGTAATATGGAAGAAAAACTGCATTCACAGAGTTAGGGTTCTTAGCAAAATTAAGTGCTTCAGTCACTGTGGCAAAAGTCAAGGGTGACTGAAAATAAATAAATAAATAGACCCTTATCCCTCAGCATAAATTAAAACCGATGCAGACAAATCAATACATCAGCCAAGTTTTCTCTAAAGAAGCCTGGGAAATCATCTGTCATAGAATTAATAATAATGAATGAAAAATTAACTGATTTTATCTGTTCAAGGGAAAGAGTGCACGCAAATAAATATTCTCAAGTCTTAATGGAGGAGAAAAAAAGAAAAGTAAAAATCTTTCTTGCAACTATTGCACAATCTTCTATTAAGAAGAAACTTAAACCGGGTTAACTTCTAGGACACATAATTAATATTTTGCACGGGACAAGTGCTTTTCGGTAATTTATTTTTAAATAAAAGGCTCTAATATGCATAGATGAAAAGCAGGAAGTACATAGTAGAATGTTCTGTGATAGACTATATACTATGACTTTATGACTTAGTAGTTTGGATTGATCTCAATAAAACAAGATTAATAATAAAGTAATAAAGTCCCAATTAGGGACAATTATTTTATGTGATTCAAAATGAATACTGATTTATGAGTTTCTTTCTATTATTTAATAACATCAGGTGAGTGGATTTTTAGACACTTTCCCTTTGGCATCGTCCTAATCAAAGTGAATATGTTTCCTTTCCTTCCATAATCATACTCACATTGGCAGAGGATAAAATTATTATTTCTGGACTAAATGAAAAAATGTTTCCTCATTAATATTTCTGAAGGAAAGAGATGTGGCATTTAATGAACATTAAAGTTAATGAATCATGAAGGAAATTTGACCTGATTCTGATTTGTATGTACAGCTCTCTACTGCTTTCAGATGGGAGTTGGTCATTCAAAATTTTTTTTCTGGATCTGTGTCTCAGGGCTTATGTGTCTTGCAGATGAGCTTTATTTTACATTAGGATTCAATGATCTGTACCTGCAAGCAGATATACACAGTGATCCTGAGTAGACAAGAATAGACACAGAATTCTCTAAATATCGTCTATTACAGCTGATGCTAGTTTTGCTCTCTCAGGAGCCAGGACTGGTGAGAGAAATAGTAAAAGAGAAATAGCAAAATATCTTGTACACGAACAATATTAAAAAAAAAAAAAAAAAGCCAAACTTTTTTTTTTTCCATTGTAAGACAAAGGATAGACTTAATGCAGATTAATAAAAAGAAAGAGAGTGGCAAAATATTTTGAGAATTTCACCACTTCTTATAAGGGAATTTTCTTCCAGTAACTGAAGATCTGATTAATAAAATTCAAAGGTCTTTTTGCCACCAAATGTGTAAGGTGATAGGTTCAGGGGTAAACAAGATGATGGAGTTTATAGATTTTATTATCAATGCCATAAAAGGTATATGTACCACATACTTATCTACATTTTATACATCAAAGTACATCCAGTGTCAAGCAACTTGTATAACAAATACTGAAAGGCAAATTCATGTGATATTTAAAACAAACAAACAAAAAGTGGTTTGAGCAATAAAAAAATGATTTTCAGCTCTTTGTTTCTATTTCCTCCTTTTAAAAGTTCAGTGATATTATGCTAAATACTACAAAACAATTTTCCATCATTTTCCATTGTGTGTAAAATCCTTGCTTTTCAGCAAGACCACAGAGATTTTAAATGTCAATCTCTTGAATCAACTATAAGATCATTTTCTTATCCTTTTTTCAGTTTTGTTACATTTAAAAAATGTGCGCTTTTCTCCTCTCTCTTATTTAGTCTCTTAGTTTCAGTGGAAGAATTGGTTACATTCCTTTCTTTACTCATTCATTTTGTTACATACCTACTTTTTAGAGGTCACAAATAGAACTGTTATCCTTTTCATTAGCTTTTTACCATGCTTTCATGTTGACTGGAATGAACAGGAGAGGGAGACTGCAAGTACAGGTAGCCCTGCAGCCATTTAAAGACTATTAAGAAAATTTCCTGTAAAAAATCTCAAGAAAATTACCAAGCTAATTTTGTGCAAATTTGACGCTACCTAACCTTTAGAGTGTGTAACTCTAGCAGACTAAACCTGTATTTTCAAGAATGAATGTAAATAGGGAAAATTCCAAAATTCCAAAGCTATATTTGCTTACATTTTGAAAATGGGTGAAAACTTGTGGTTTGAGCATTTAGCTGTGAATGCTGTTTCTGTATTTAGCTCTTTCTGAAAGTTTCAGCTTAGTCCATGAAAGAAAGTAGTCCAATAAAGCAATGATCTGAACCCCAGGTTTAAAATTCTTCTCTCTCAAGTCTATGTTTCTGAGAGTATCACTTAAGCAGTTTTTTTGGAGGATTTAAGGAATTGAAGAGGCACAGAAGCCCATGATAACCTTCCATATTTTTTGTTCCTATTGAGAACCTTCCATATTTTTTGTTCCTATTGAGCTGCCTCTCTTCTTTGATTTAGCAAGTATCAAGTAATTTAGAGCTTCAGCTTTCCACTGCATGGTCCAAAGGGAAGACTGGTTGACTCTACTAGAGTAAGATCAAGTCACAATAGCATACGATAATTGCAAAGCAGCATCTGAATATAGAAAAGAAAAAACGATTGGCTATTTTCCTATAGTTTTCTGTAAGTTTTAGAATATTAACCATGTTTGTTTACCAAGGACAGTTTATAATGGCTGTGGGAGGAGATATGACCCTTTCTGTTCTTGCAGGATTCATCTGGGTTCCAAAACAAACTCCAGTTCTGAACACAAGGAAGTTAAGATCTGTGTTTTTTGTTTTGCTTTGTTTTAGTGCATGTGATGTTTTTTTTCTTTTTTTTTTGTTTTGTTTTGGTTGTTTGTTTGCTTTGCATGAAACTTGCTATAAAGGAGAAGAAAGAAACATCTCCATTTATAGAATAACTTAGTGAACATATAGTCATTTTTTTGTATGAAGAAGCTTTGTAATGGTATGCACTGTGGATGCCTCTTCCTAATGAAAATACCTTACCTTAGTTCCCTGCTAATTATTTCTTCTAAGAGCTTCCAAATTAGTAAGCTTACTCAGATAATAATACCAGTATTATAAACAGTACTATAACTATTGTAGTACAATATAAAAGTAAATCATGAATTTAATGTGCAATTAACAAAAAAAGAAAGAAACAAGTAAGAAAGGGGTATAATCTTAATTGAAGTTCTGTCGCTTTCCTATGTTATTTTCCAGTATAGGACTTTTTTTTTTTTTTTCCTAAATTTTATCACATTAAAATAGATACAAATTACTTTTTTTTTTTCCCCTGAAAATTGCACTGAATGCTTGCCTGATACCTCTATAACAAATTGTTTAAAGAAAGGAAATGTATTTTGTCTTTTCAGTTGGATTTGAATAGAACAGATTGCTTGCATTTTCGATGATTGCTTATGGGCTGGCAGTCTTTGCATCAGAATTGTTTACCTTTCTTCTTTCAGTCTCCTCCCAACCCCCAAGGAACCTTGCCAATATTTTATAGTTTGCATAATTTGAAGGGAGGTTGTTGGTTATTTAGCACATATGTGGTTGATCTTAGTTTTAAAGTTGTTATTTATATGTGACTTCAACTGCATCCATATTTCACAATTAAAGGGTATGGATTATGAACACTGACACCATTTGGCTAGATATGCTCAGCTTCCCTACTGGGTAATACACTCCAAATTATTAGGTGTTTTAGCAGTTATATCAAATGTTGGTAATTCTGGGCTGTGCAACTATGTTTGATAGACTTCTTGCATAGTTCCTGATGCTGTCCATTCAGTGTGTGGCAAGCCTTCCTGGACCACTTTCCCAGCATATGGTCCACAGCAGCCTTTCTGTGTGCATATGGCACAGGTGTTTAGGCCATTTTTTCTGGCTTCCAGACAAAATTTACTGAGCTATACAGTCAAATTGATCAAAGTCATTTCATTACTGAAGTACAGTCTCTCCTTCCCTTCTTCCCTACACTATCAGTATGAACATTTGATTAAATATAATATATAAATGAATAGTATTTGAATCTTAATGGAGATTCCCTTATTTTATCTTGTCTTTTTGCTGGCACACACATCATTGTTTTTTATACACAGGCTATTCCATGAAATTCAAAAATGCAAAAGATAAATTCCATGTCATAAAAATAAATAAGAGATCGATCTTTGACTTAAATCTACATGAGAGCAAAACTTTTTATATGTACTAGCTAAACAAAATATTAATGAATTTCAAATTATTTCACTTATTTCAGCATAGTTCCATTCTGGATGTTCTAGTGTTCATCAAATGCATTGCTACAAAATTAAACATGCACCATCTTTAAGTTATTTTTACCACATTTCCACAGGTGGCTGTTCTCCTAAGATCTTGGCATTCTTTGATTTTTATTTTTTTTAGTCTGTCTGTCTTTTTGCTGTACTATCAAATTAGCTGTGGCCTAACATACCTTCAGAAGATCTTCATATTCAGATCTGTCTTTCACATGTCTGTGTAGCTTAGTAGCAGGAATTTTTCTGTGTAGAATTAGGGTTTTTTTTTTTTTTTTTTTTTTTCTCTTCAGTCATGATTTTCTTTTCTTTACCCTCCAGTAAACCTGAAATATCATCGTCATGATTGAAAAACACAAACAAGAAACCAGAAAAGAAAAAAAAAAATCATCCTGTTTCTCCTAAGAAATATACTACATGTAACAGCAACAACGTTTTCTACAATAAAGTATTAGTTTTAGATGTCAGAAGTGATATGAAGGAAGAAATATTTTCTTTCAGATGTCTGAAAGATGCTTGTGATATCCTTCAATGGAGTGATTAAGAGCAGTCAATTACTGAACAAAGGAAGCCATGTGTTTCTCAGACCCATTTTCTTTTCTGCAAAAAGATTTTTCTCCACTAATTTTTAAAATAAATATTTAAAATTAATAGACATTTAGAATTTCTAAAAGAAAGAGGATGCAGTGATTTTTTCTGAGCTGAATATTCCTTCTAAACTGATATATTATTAGAACTATCCTCCTTAGGTCTAGAATGGACTCTTGACAGATAAAATTCTGCCTATTGAATTTTCTAAACACATTCAAAAGAATGGAAACCTATTATTAGGGTTTATCAAGAATGATAACAGTGGTGTGACTTCAGGAAGAAAATTTGATCAATCTCCTTTCCTGGGCATTCTCAGAGTCTTGTGAGATGATGCAATAGTTGGTTATTAAGGCCTTTTTAAGCTATCTGATTCTTCATTGTACTCAAGCAATGTCAGTGCACCAAGTGAGGTCTCACTGAGATCTCATGAAATTACCCTGTTGAGTGGGTAATTCAATAGGGTATTACCCTATTGAATTCCTGATATTTGGAATACATGGAGGACGTACACATCCTATTGTGCTTGGTATAACCTTTTAAATTTCTTTTGTTTGGGCCAAGCTCTTTCCAAGATGTCTTTTGGTTATTGTAGACTTTGGGTCTCCAACTTAATTTTTCACGGATGATCTCTGAGCATTCTGGCAAAGAAAGGATGTACAAAGAAGTCTGAAAAAAAATACAGCTTTATTTAACAGTCCAGGCACAAAATATGCAAATGTTCTTCGGGCTTGGCATTTGTCCTTTAACTTTCACCTAAGCAAGTTCCTGGTGTGGCTACCTTCAATCTGGACAGGAAGACAAGTGCTTCTCAAGTGAGGTCACTCCTACTCTCTAGGAATATCTTATCCTTTCTGCTAATTTTTTGGCTGGGGAGTAATAAAGCCAGAGCCAGATGAGCCTGAGCCTCTTCTGAGGAAGAACTAGCTGAACCTCTTTACCTTTAGGTAAAGAATCATTCCTTTTAGCCCCTAATGTCAGATGTGGGACAACACATTTTCAGTCCAAAGAAGCTAGCAGAAAAATGAGACTGCTGGGATGAGTCCAAGCATTCCTTGAAGATGAAAAAGGTGATCACTTACCCTTTTCATCCCTTTCCACTTACCGCTGTCCCAACCTCTCCTCCACTTGCTCTGGTTATAGTGCTGGAAAATATGCTATCAAGGAAAATATGCTATCAACTCAATAAACAAGATGGGTTTTGTTTGCTTGTTTAGTTTTGGTGTCTTGTTTTGTTTTTCTTTTGTCGAGTAGATTAGTGTTACAAGGGGTTAGTGAACTGAACTGGCTGAGAGAGAGCAGCAGAGCAGCAGAGCCATACAGCCAAATCAGAGAAAGCTTTGGATTACACAGCTGGAGGCAGTGCTGAAGTGTGTAGCCTCTCTCTGCAGGGGCATTACATTGATTCAGCCAACTGCTGAAACCTGGTACACAAGGTTAAAAGGAAGTGGAGAATATTACAGGAAAGGGCCGAGTGTACAAAACATCTCTGGTAAAGTGGAAGTTCCTCATTTTGCACACAGTTCATAATGTGAACAAATGTGTCTACCAAATCAATACAATTGGAGTCTGAGTTTAAAGACGTATGCAATATAATTTTGGCACAAGTGGCAGCTGAGTGTAACTTAGGTGGAAAACAATTCATGAATATGTTATGTAACTGAAAATGCAGCAAAAAGTAAGGCCTCTGAAACCGATTAGTCCTTAGCCATATATGTGTGTGTTCAAAGCATTAGATACAATTACACTTTTATCGAAAGGCTAGTACCAGCATCGACTTAGCAGATACAAGTATGAGCATGAAAGCCTTGGTAAATGGAAAATTAAAAAGATGTTTTCAGTGAAAATTGAAGCAGAAAGTGACCAGTGCAGTCTCTATTTGTAGAACCTAAAATAGCTGTTACTTAGAGATATATTGCTCTAGACCACAGCTGAAATACTGTGCTTAGTTATGGACAGTTCACAACTGACTAAATGTTAAATGTCCAGTACAATGCAACAAAAATGATTAGATCTTTCTTCTGGAGAAGGGATTATAAGATTAAGTGTGTTTAGCTCAAGCTATCTGAAAGATGTGAATGTATTATTTATATGAGCACAAAACAGCAAAAAGCAGAGCTTTCATTTAGTTTGATGCCTGTAATTTTAACAAGAATTAAGACAGTAAGCTTTTTTTAAGACTCCTTTAAGGAAAAATTCAATGAGACATTAGTACAAAATTCTGATAGGTAATAGTGTACTTGTACTTCATGTGACCTGGCATCTGCTAGCCAATGACCTAAAGATTAGTGAATAGAATTTAATACATAAAAAAATAAAAAACAACAAAAAACAACAACAACAAAAAACTGGCACTGACCAACTGGCAGCAGTGGGTGCTCTTTGTGGCATGTGCATATCACTCTAGACCAGAGCTATGTACAGCTATCATTTATTTTCTACATCCTCCCTTGTTTGCGTCTACAGTGTATATACATCTTGTACACCCCTCTCAACATTTTGATAGTGATAGAATTCATTGTCCATACATTACAATAAATAATGCACCTTCTGTCTCACTAGCTTTAGGCAGTGGCAGTGTTTTAATCTGCTGACACCCAAGATATCTCAACTTTGTGGATTCTCATTCCCAAGGAATTCACAAGAGAATGGTCAGCTTGAAACAATCTGCTCATTTTGTTTTTCATTCAAAGATACCTAGTCTTCAAAAAGGAGACTTCTGTTGTTTTGCAAAAGCTTCAGTGTAAACAATAATCAACACGGCATTGGAATATAAAAGAGAGAAAATTGGTTCTGCATTTAAAAGAGGATGAGGTATTTATCGAATTCTGGAGAGAAAACTTTTTATTTTCCAGATTACACAAAGACATCTCAGTTATCACCTGCTGACATCCAAGTTTTGATTTGTAATTGACAAAGCACAACAGATATGCATTTTTCCAGCTATTGTGTTTCAAGAGTGTTAAAAAAATAAAGTGGGAAGGGGGAAACCTGGGACCTATGATAAGTCATCAGAATGAAATGGAATAAGATACTTTAAAGGCAGACATTACTTTTTGCAAATGAAAAGCTTCTTAAAATGCAATTAAAAGTAAAATTGTAGCTTATGGATCCCATTCAGGTGACAATTCCTGAGTTTTTAAATTCATAATCTGGAAATAATATTGATTTGAACACACTTGGTGACTTTATCATATTCTTCCATGTTCTGTATCAGTCAAAAAAGAAGACTTTCAAATGACAAGAATAAAATAGTGAAATAAGCAGAGAAACAGGAAAGAAAGAAGAAAAAGTACTGAATAATTTTGCAATATCACAAGAACATGGATTTCGTACCCTAACTCACTCTTCAAAACTTTTAAGATGTAGAAAGAAGCAGTGCTTTAGAATTGTAAGTGTAGAGTGTTGCTTATATCAGCCTCTCTAACATATAAATGAAACCAACAGCATTTACCATAAACTGTCTGTAACAGTTTAAATTTTTCTTTATGAGAAACAAAAAAGGACTTTGCTTTGGTTGGATTTTAGGGAACATACTGCAAAGTAGCTACTGCAGGCACAAATAATAAGCTAGGTCCTGAAACACAGCATGTGGAACAACAAAATCCTTTTATTTGCAGAAATGTCATGTTTTATTAGTAAAAGGCACTTTTATAATAGCTTCAGGGTAAATGCTCAGAAGAGTGGGAGGAATCAGCAAAGAGCAGCCTTCTTTCAGAAAGATCTGGGAGGCAATGGAAAAGCCTTATTACTGCCATAGCCCTGTTCTGGGTACCTCTAATGAGTATCAAAGGTGGGGAGAAAAAAAGACTACTGGGCTTCAATAAAATAAAATGAAAACTAGTAATCAAAAACTTAGAGAAGTATATTCTTCATAACTTCTGTACTGGATGACAATAAGGAGTCTGCAAAGCAAACCTCTGAATGCAGAGTATGCACCTATATCCATTGAGAATTTCTTTCATATTTCATAAACTAAAATTCTGTACTGCTTATAATGGAATATATGGGTTTTTTTTAATCAAAAGGCCTGTGAATGACATGGTGAATAATATGAGTATTTGGTGCTTAGCCTATTTCTGGCAGACTCTGTCCATTGACATAAAAGAACAAAAGAACTGGTGATTCTACTTTGTTTTCCTGACGATGAATCAAAGTATATTACCAATATATCATCTAATGTACTGAGATGTTGCTCAAATCTTCACATATTAATACTAAAGATATTCTTGAACTTTGGATAATTTTTAGCACAATGTTTTTAAATTTTGAATTTATTATCTTTGGAAACATTTAGAGCTTATTCATTTTTATAGTTATTTCTAATCAAAAAAATTACAATTATTTGTATGTGTTTAACATATAAAGGATAAGAATTTTAAAAAAGTTTTAAGAGATGATTGTGTATCAGTAATAGTATTGGCACATGATGGATTTAAAATAGGTCTTTACTGAAAATTATGTAAAATAGAGGAGGAGACTATAACTGAACTTTGGATGTTTTCCCAACATCTAATGATTTTACAGAGATATAAATCTCACTTTGCCCAGATAAAGATTTCTGATTGCTTTCATGCACCAATTTTGTATCATAGTTTATCAAAAAATTACATTTTTAGAGTTCTGCTTGTTTTTTTTTAAAAAAAAAAAAGTGAAAAGCTGTTTGTACTTAATCATAACTAATAAAATAGTTATTAAAAAAAAGGTTACATTCTGAGCATTCTTACAGTTGTGCAAAGATTTCTGGTTTAGTATTGAGGGAAAATGAAGCCTTCACTGAGAAACAGTATTTTCTTCAAAACAAAAATTCTTTTCAATTTGTGTGAGCTATAAATATTTTAAAATCACATATAGCAGGATTATTCTAAAGCACTGATGACTTATGTATTCTGGTGGAACTAATGGTACGATGACCATTAAACTCAGTAGAAGCACATTATCTCAAAGATTTTTGTTGTCAGTCTCAGCAGACTTGTACAGAAGATACAACTGTTTTAAAGTCTTGCAGAACAGTGGATTTCCCACTCACTGAGCTGGGTTGGATTCCATCAGAGTTGGTACCACAGCAGCTGTCTTCCTGTCAGAGTAAACTCACAGCAGCCATTTAATGTCTTTGTGTAAGGAGACAGCTGAAGCTATAACAGTCATGAGTGAAAATACAAGCCCAGGTGGTTAAGGAGAAGTCAAACTGTGTGATTCCAGAAGTTTCAGTAAGAAGTATCATAGCACTGAGTGAGATTAAGTCACTGATTTTGTTATAAGCATCTTCCCCTCTACTCAGTACTGGTGAGGCTACGTCCCCACTACAAAAGAGAATGTGGACATCCTGGAGCAAGACCAGTGAAGGGACACAATGATGGTTTAGGACTGGAGCATAGCAGAGATTGAGACAGCTGGGACAATTCAGCCTGTAGAAGAGATGGATTTGTGGGGGGGATTTTTATCAACGTTGAGAGAGAATGGGCTCTGACTCTTCTTAGTGCCCAGTAACACAGAGGGAACAGATTGAAAAATGGGAAACTCCACTTGAACACAAGAAAACGCTTCTTCTCGATGAGCTTGGCTGAATGCTAGGTCAGGTTGTTTAAAAAGGTATTGACATATACATCTTTGGAGATATTCATACCCATACTTGGAGATATTCACACAATACTGAGAAGTTAGCTTCAGTTGGTCCTGTTTGAGCTGGGGTTTATAGCTGATCTTGCTGATCTCAAAAACTTTGTGATTAGGCATACAAAAAACTTTGTGATAGCCATAAAAAGGAAATGTTTCAGAAAATGTTGAAGTACCAAACAAAATGAAAGTCTGAACAAGTTAAACATGTTCGATTTGACTTTCTTTGCTTTGCTGATATTTCTCACAGTAGCTTTTACAGGGAAATAGAACTGTTTTGGTGCATCTGTATGATGCATGATTGCACCTGTGTTGACTGTATTATAGCATATTATTTTTTTGCATAAAACTTTTCTTAAAACAAAAACATGTACTTTTTTTTCCAATCTATTTCATTGTTCTCATGTGTTGCTTTCTTATTCTTTGTTTCTAGAGGCTTCTGAGATGGACAAGAGGAAGGAAATAAACTAAAATGGAGAGCATTACAGATGAGCAGATATCCTGTCAGCAGTTGTTATAAAAGGTTAAGACATCTAGAACTACACACTATGCTATCAGGCTGAAGAAATATTTTGCATTACATATCTGGTGAATTGAAAATCTCCACTTAAGTTAACTTACAGTTGTCATTTCACTATATAGAGTCTCTCAGGAGCTTACATTCTGTAAGAAACTTAGAAGAATAAAAATAAATAAATAAAAAGGAACTTGGGCAGTTCTTTACCTCTAGCAAAAGTGATATGCAGTTTTAGTAGCTTGATGATAAGCAGTAATTTGCAGTCACATTTTTGGTGATGTCTGTGAGATTACACTAATTTCAGATCAAAATGCAAAAGAAATTACTTCATCAGTTCAAAAATATTGAATCAATTTTAAAAATACATATCATAACTTGATTTGTATTAGCCACTGCTCCAATAACTTTAAGAGGGGGAGTAATCCTATTTTTACACCACATTCACAAAGCATTAGTTTGGAAATGGCTGAACATAGTAGGATAATCTTTTGGCTTGCTCTGCTTTTTATTTTGTTTAAAATTATTAAGCCATTCATGTTGGATGTTTAGCTTCATACCTTGTATCTCAAAATAAGGACTGTGAAGGAGGACTTTGGATGGTCTTTAAAACATGACAAAATCTATGTGGGAAGATAATTTACTGCAGACCACCAGCTACTGATGCCATCTGCAGGTGGTAAGAACAGACTTTTTTTTCTGCTAGCTTTTAATAAGATGAAGTATTTATTAAAAAGGATGAGGATGCATAATATAAATATCATTTAATTAAAACAATGAAAGCTTAGGAAAAGGTGAGATGAAGTAGGTGAAAATATATCATTGGATTTCTGGTGACAAGAAAGTATGCTTAAATGGGCACATTTTTCTGTCCTCCAATCTATTCACCTCCCCCAGAAAGTAAAATCTATTGGTTTTCCATAAATGCGGATGAAAAATATCCAGTGGCTCTAAACCGCTATGTATTTTTCCCTTTATAGATATGGTATATTATGTGCATGAAATGCTTTTCCTATGAGTGGTTTGAATTTTTAAGTTCTTATATAAGCCCACAGACAGTGATGCAGCCTTTAGTAGAAATTGTAATGAATATGGACTCTCTTTGTGATGCAAAATAATCTCCATCACAGGCCTTCTAAGAGAAGATGTCAGCAGCTTCAAATCACAAGAGGTTCATCCTTTGCTATAAAGTAAGAACAATGCTATTCCAAAGCTTTGAAGGAAGCTCTGCATAGGAAAAGGGAAATGCTCATAAATGTTACTTAACTGTTGTGCATATCCACTGGGGAAAACAGACTTCTACCACAAATAATTCCCAGCAGATATCTCTCACATCCTTTCTTCCATCTCACAGGTTGTTGATTGGTAAGGAGAAAAGACACTTGAACGCAAGGTGATTTAGGTCTTGTGTTTGACACTACGCATTTTTCATTCAACCAAATAAGTAATGAAGTACCCTGAAGCAAACTTTTCTGTATCGCATTTTGATTTATGGAGATGACAGTGATCCCATTGTTGCTTTCCTTTCATTAAGCCGTTCCCAGCAAGAAAGAAAGAGAGGGAGAGAGAGAGAGGGTACAAATGGTCCAATTTCTCAGCTTCTAGGAGCAAAACTCAATGACCAGCATATGCTTCTCCTGAAATGGAAATCAAAGTCCCAGTTGATCATTAATACAGAAAATGCTCTCAGAGTGAGTTAAACTATTAATTACAATGGCTAATTTCTTCTGCTGGTACCATAGATTAAAATAGTCATAACACTCAGAGTGTGAAACTGTTCAAAGAAAACCTTCCTCAAATCAAAATAGTTGGAAGCAAAATATATATGTGTATATATATATATACACATATATATATATAGGTTGTCTGGAGAGATAGTAAGAAATACAGAATAGTTACTTTTTATTATTTTTTTTTTAATTGGGGAGATTTGTTTGTTTATTGGCTTGTTTTTGTTGTTGCTATTGTTGTTTCTCCTTCCCTTCTGCTCCCCCCACCACAGACCTATCCATTTGTCTTTCATTTCTCTGGTCTGCCAAATATCCTTTAATCCTTTAAGTCTTCATATCCCCACCAAATACTGAAGTTTTCAAGTTCATCTGTTTTATGATACTTCAAAAGCTCCTTGACATGATTTAGTTCGATTAATGTCTGGCAGTATTTTGAAAGTCTGTAGCAAAGGGACTACCCAGAGATAATCACAGGAACAAAAAGTCTATGGGGGTCTTATTTCAGTTGAGCTGTCAATACAGAAATAACCAATGAGTGCTTAATTGTAACTTGGGGAACAAATTTTATATTTTACCATGATTCTGGCATCTTTGTCTAGGTAGGATTTTTCACTGTACTTGCCTTAAAAAATGGACATAAGCACTCTCCGACTGCATAGCAGTTTGATTGCTTTTTAAAAGCATTTTTATTTTTTGCAAGGATAAGATAGACTGAATTCTTTAATCATTTTCAATATTCAATATTCATATATTCATTATATTGAATATAATCAATATTCAGGTCTGATAGACCTGAATTCTTTAATCATTTAAAAAGATAGCATCAGGACAAGATACCTAAAATCATAATCTTATACCACGATATACGTTCTTGTCTACTTCATTTGTATCAGGAGATGAGATACTGAAATATAAATACATTTCACTCCATTTCAAAAAGGAGCTGTTGTATATTTCATTATGTGGCTACAGGATTAGAAAACCTGGATCCTGGATATTTAGGATGACAATTTGTTTATAAGTTTTAAGGCAGTAGCTGAGAAATCGGATCATGAAATGAACCTCAACAATGAAAAAGTGATCTGAACTGGACAAACTGCATCTCCAAAAGTTCTTTTTTCTTATGCCTGAATAGTGGTCAAGAATAAGAAAATTGGTGATCTGTATGGTCACTGATGTCATCCCAGAATAGATGTGCATGCAATGAAAGAAGATTTTGAAAGACAATGAAGAGAAGTTTGTGCAGGTTATCAGGTGGCCTAATGCGTTAACAAAGTCATCATGTGGTCATCAAACGTAGATGCCACCTGATCTAAGCCTGCCATGAAATAAACATTTCCTGGAGGCATTTTGTGGGAGGGGAAAAAAAAAAAAAAAAAAGAAAAAATCTGTCCTGGGCCTTGGTCAGATCAGAGCAGATTAGGGTAAAGTTTTTTAGCAGCTGGTGGATGAATAAGTTGTAAAACCTGTTAGTGCTGTTTCTAGCCTTCACATATGACCCTGGTCTGGGAATCCAAAATTTTGTCATTCTTGTCTCCCAACTATATGGCAGTTTTACATTTTACTAGTGCTATCTTAACCCTGTCAAGAATACTGGTGTTTGCATGAGGTTTCTTCTTATGTTTGCATTGATTGCAAAATGAAACAGCTTAAAAATTGACCATGATTAGTTTCAGTTAATCCATTTGATTCATAACTCAAAAAAAAAAAAAAAGGAAAAAATAATCACACAGACAATATTGCTCTTGCCCAAGAAACATCATTCCCAAACTGTGTCAACACTGAAACAGAGAAGTAAGAGACTTTGAGGAGGACTTCTGCTGGCCATCTTCTCAGTGAGCTGAACAAAATCATACTGTGCAAAACCTCATGCACTCACATTTTGAATTTCCCCAAATTTCTCCAAAATTTCTGAGTAAACTGCTGTAGTGTCTACCTGCTTTATATATGAAAAACTTTCTCTTCATACTTAAATGAAATTTTCCTTGTTGCAGTTTCTGCATGTACTCTGCCTTCCTTTCGCCATTGACCATTTTGCAACTCCCTGCAGATAGCTGAACAGAGCAATAGATCTCCCCTCAGTCTTCTTTACTTTAGACTAAACAAACACAGCTGCTCATTCCTCTCCCCAAGCACTCGGTGCTCCAGCCTTGACCCCTCACTGACTCCGTGGGCTCACGGCAGGATGCCTGCACCCATCCCATGTTGGAGCCCCACACTAGGCGCAACACCCAGGGCAGTATGGTAGCCTAAACAGCGGGGAAAAATCCCCTGGACCAGATCCTGGACCTGGACCAGATCACAGAATCACAGGATGGTAAAGGTTGGAAGGGACCTCTAGAGATCATCTAGTCCAACCCCCCCGCTCCAGCAGGGACACCCAGAGCACGTGGCACAGGGTGGCATCCAGGCAGGTTTTGAAGATTTCCAGAGAAGGAGATTCCACAGCCTCTCTGGGCAGCCTGTTCCAGGGCTCTGTCACCCTCGTAGGAAAGAAATTCTTCCTCACATGGAGATGGAACTTCCTGTTCTTCAAATTGTACCCATTATCCCTTGTCCTGTCTCTAGCCACCACAGAGAAGAGTTTGGCCCCATCATCCCTACTTTCACCCTGCAGGTATTTGTACACGTTGATCAGATCAGATCAGATCAGATCAGTCTTCTCTAGGCTAAACAGGCTCAGCTTGCTTAGTCTTTCCTCATAAGATAGATGCTCCAGTCCTTAATCATCTTCGTGGCCCTGTGCCGGACCCTCTCTAGAAGCTCCACATCCCTCTTCTACCGCGGAGCCCAAATGCCTGGGCACTCCTGCCTTAAGGCTGAACTTGCATCCCTAAGGCCTCCAGTTATTCTTTTGGCAGAGCTTCTTCACAGCCATCAGCCCAGCCTGTGCCACTGCAGGGTTCATCCATCTCAGGGACCCAGTTTTCCACTCTCTTTATAGTCTACTTTATCTTATTCATGTCTCAGGAATTTGGATATAAAGTTGTTATGTGGTAGTATATTGAGTACTGTAGAGTACTACACATTACGTTTCTGAAATAGATTTTTAAAGAAACTCTGATCAAATGGTTTTCAGCTAAAATCCACCAACATTTGGGACGTTGGCAGAATTTTCATGAAGTATGTAACTTTCTAGTCACCTGGCTTTAAAAAACAAACAAACAAACAAAACAACAACAACAAAATTTTTTGGTGGACATCCAATGACCATATTGCCATAACAGACATCAAGTGGTTTTCTTTTTGGCAGCTGTAGCTCATTATTCTTTGTGTAATAGGAACCAACATATAGTTCTCTGTGTTCATTACTTATGTGCACTTCATGGTTGACCTAGATATTTCAGAATTATAGTTTTTGGAGATTAAACACCAAAAAGATAAACCCTGTGATACTAAAGCAACCTCGCAATGGTGACAACTGGAGTATCTAACTCCCATTGTGACTATAACCCTTAAACTTCCTTTTGCCTCAGTTTCCTATCTGTAGAATTTAAATGGCAAGTTATTTCACTACAGGATAGCAAGAAGGATAAAAATTCCCACAATAGCTGTGAATATTTTGGAAGAGATGCTGTTGATAACAATACAGAGAAACCTGGTGATTTAAAAATTCTATTGGCAAGAAATTTTTCTTTAGAAATTGTCATCGTCTTTGAATTCTCTAGCTAAAACAAACATATCATAGAGTTATTGTTGTTCATAGCTTGTAGTCATGTACACCATAACTCCATAAACATATTTTTGCAAAACTTTGGCTGATGCTCTTCTCTAAATTGCGTAAACAATTGTATCAAGTAGGCAAGGTTCTAGAAGGCAGCAGCTAAACTACTGGCTGACCCCTTGCAGTAATACTTTCCTTGCTTGCAAAGAACTTGCCAAGTTCAAGAAGACAGAGATGAAGTAAGAAAACTTTTTGGCAAATTTAACTGTAAAATAATTGGATAGAATTGTTCAATTGTTCAATAATTTCTAGTACAGTTTGTATGTAAATATAACAAATTTCAATACGTTGGCTCTGAATGGCAGAATCAGAATGCTTTTCTGGTCCCACAAGCCCACAATGTTAAGACAATCTCACACTAAAGCTCCTGCTGCTGGAAGATGTGAAAATAATTACATGTTCTGCCTGAGCTACTATGCAGAGAAACATTCTCTCTGAGGCTTCTTTAGTGCATGTCAATTTCCAGTTTGCATGTTTTCAGCTTTCAGTGCACAACATGCTTGAAAATGCAGTGATCTGAAAACAAAAGCATCCTCTAACAACTAGGGATCCTGAAAATTAAGCAGATGCCATATTCTCCTGTGCATCAGCTTAAAAAAATACTGAAGGAGAAACATTCTCTCAGAAGTCACTGTGAGGAATTAAAAAAGAAACATCTTAATAAGACTGTAGCTTGTTAATTGTACCTTCTGCATAGATGTTTTATCTGGATTAGATCCATGAAGAATGTGTCATGTTTAATACGAAACTTGCTCTTCTTCAGTCATAAAGATTAGGCCTTCATTTCTATAGGAAGAAGTTTCATCCAGTCTGTTCAAATCAGTTTTCTTTAGAAAGTGTCTCCAAAAAGGCAATTCATCCAATTAGTAGGATGATTTAAAAGTTAGATATAAATTTTAATAGAAGGAACTTGTTTCTACTCCGAGGAAAGGATTTTTATTAATTCTACTAATTTTACTAATTCATACCAATGAATTCATACCAATTTGCAAATCATAGTGTTCAGACACCACAATACATCCTTCTTTCTGTTATTAATGATATGTTATATTACATAGAACTGACTTACAAGAAAGACCTGGGATACAAGAATCACCCAACTTCTGCCCTAATATTCTCCAAAGTCTGAATTACACAGGATAATCTTCAATACTTTGAAAAAGCATTCCTCTTAAAAAAAAAAAAAAAAAAAAAAAAAAGTTTTTTTCTTTCTTCTCTCTTTTAACAGAGACAGGAGTTGCTAAGTTAAACAATTACTTCTTTTGTATATTTAGAACTGTTATGTTGTCATCCCAACCTCCTTATGTTGATCTTTCACTGCAAGTTTTCATTCTCATAGTGCAGCTGCGTAAGTTAGGTGGATGAATGCTGCTACCCACTGTATCATCAGATCATATAAAGACTTTGCACTCAGGCAGAATAGCGATACTCAGACTGTCTTGGTTCAGGGAGAACTAATTGTTTGGACTGCAGCACTAACAAGTCTATACCAAAATGGCTGCGTGGCCTCCACTTCCTCCAATTTAAAATCTTAGTGTTAAATAATTTTTTGTTCTTCTAAATACTAAAATACTTTCCCCCAAAATAAGTATTACTTATGAGAAGTGATTAATAAAAGAAATCCTTTTGCAGCACAACAATTACTTATTGTGGCATTCCTAATCTGACTCTTGAATGTGAAGAATATTTCCTTAAAAGGTAGATAAAGTGAGTGCCATTAAATCCATGTAGATAAAAAGATAAATCCATGTAGGTAAATCCATTAGGTAAAAAGACAATAGCTCACTCCAAAAAAAGTAGTGTTCTTCCTGCCTCTCATTCTGTTTTGATACCTGAAGCATAGGGTTTCCATTCTTTCCAGACTTGATAGATTCAGTTTAATTTTTATGGGAGGAATAAACTAGTTAATTATACCTAAAAAGTCACAGCTATATAGTTTAAATTACTAGTCTTTGTATATTTTTTTTTTAGGTATGAATGAATGGAAATATGATTTTTCAAGAGAATTACACAAAAGTCTCTATCTTTTCCCATTCCTTTATTTTCACTATTGCTAATTAATTATTTGTTTTTAATTAACACTGGTATCAAAATCCATGATCACCTGAGTAATCAGTGTGTACACAGAAGAAAGGAAAAAGAGGTAGAAATGTTATCTCTGAATAGTAAAATCTTTTTTTCTCACACACGGTACAGTCTGCATAATATATCCTCTTTAAAACCCACCTCTGATGGACTAAAACTGTGGATTGACAATTTCAAAATTCATGCAGAAATTGACTAGAATGGTTAGTGTAGAATACTCTATTTGGTAAGAGCTCTTCCAATCCATTTCTCTATTTTAACTTTAATTTCTTTTTCATATAGGTTTACATATATCTCTCAATATCATAAATTGAAATGTTGTTTCTGTAAATTGATTAGTTGCACTGAAGACATTCATGCGTAAGCAATGCACTCTTTTGATATTGAATGCAACTAGTAATTTTCTGCATGAAGTGGTAATAGAAGAAAAGTGCAGACATGAGTATTAATCTGGGACGTTGTTATTACTATTTCTCTTGCAATACTTCTCAAATTGAGAACTGTAGCATTCATTGTGCTAGCTATTTTTATGCTTTCTATCTGGGTTTATGTTTAGAAACCCTTTACCTATGTAACTGGACTTTCGAGGGTAGATGGTTGACTTTTTGATCAGGATTTCTACATTTTGGATTCTCAATTGGAAGCAGTAGTTGTATTAGCTACTGTTGGCCCCATGTCATCTTCCTGTGTGTTATCCCTCTTCACATGGGATTTCCCTTTAGCTTTGTATGGTGACTATCCTGTTATCTACTATTCTGGAATTCCTATTACTCATCAAAAGCTTTGCTCTTCTGTCCTTTCTGTGGAAAGTAATGACAGCTCTAGTTTTAAAGTAGGCTCCATGAAATATCTATAAAGGAGCAAACTGAAAGTAAAAGTGAATAAATAAATAAGAAAATAAATACATACATAACGAATAAATAAATATGGGGTCATACCTTTTCTATGGCATTAAAAGAACAGAATACATGAAGAAGCAAAGCATAATCTTTTAATCATGCATTTTGTAAGTGAAATTAAATACGAAAGACAATCTTTCAAATATTACTTGTAAATATATATAACAGATATACAGCTGACAGTGCTACATATATGAAAATTCAAAAATCATATAAATCTGGATTACCAAAAACATTGAGAGGATCTGCCTGGCTTCTATGAGACCTAAAATGATGGGCTTGCTGAAAATCAAGGTTCTGATCTTAGTCTAGTAAATTTAACACCACAACTGACATTCACTTGATCAGAAGGAAGGAATAACACTGTAATTTCAATCAGTCAAATCCCAAAGTCTATTAAGAAAAAAAAAAAAAAAATCACTGTTAACAACACTCAACCAGGATATTCCAATAGCAACAACTGTTTCCACAACACAAAAGGATTAAGTCCTCTCAACTCCAACTTCTGCCTGGGTTAGTGGACTAGTCTCAGTCAGGAAATTTGACAGTCCTTCTCAGGAAAATAAATGTTCTTACTTCACTTGTTGATTTAGATGTATTGGTGAATAACTGAGGGAGTGCTGTGGCACTTAATGGTTTTGTTTATTTGTTTGTTTAAGTTTACTGTCCAATTTGTCCACAGTTGTATCTGTGCTGCACCTTTTGCAAACGGTAGCACACAGTGCAACTGGTTACTGACAAAGCTAATAAATTAAAAAGAAATGTACACCTGTGTGTAATTAAATTAGACTTGAGAAAAGTTGTAGAGATTAATGCATGCAATCAAACTATGTGCTTTAATCACCTACACTGTCAGCTATAATTTATGGTAGAGCTTCTTTAAAACAATTCACTTTAGATAAACTTAATGACATGCACATGAGTAAAGGAAAGGTAGTGCATTTTTGGATGGCATATGTTAGTAGATTTGGACAGATAACAGTTACCAAAAAAAAAAAGAAAAAGGGTGGAGGGGAAGAAAAAAAAAAACAACAACCTCTTTTACCTCTGCCACACAACACAGAAAAATATTCATCTGTGGTGGCCTGGCACTCTGAGATATTGAAGAGCACAGTTTTGTGACAAAAATGTTCATTGCTCCAGATAGGTTCCCACAGAATGCAAGAAAAGAAACTGCATCCACATTAAAAACATTAAAACTCAGGCTTGAGTACACAAAGTTTTTGAAGCAACCAGGATTCACATGACTGCTGAGGGATCTGTTTCCTAACATGGAAAAGAAAAGTTATCTGAGAAGCAGTTTTAGGTTGCAAAATCTATTTTCATGTAGGTGACTATCACGAGCATGCTTAAAATCAGGACAGAGGGAAGATGTTGAACACTTACCTCCGTTTGCAGTTTAGGCATCCTTCACTAAATACTCTATGTTGACATGTGTGGTTTTTTTCAGATTGCTGTGTGATATGACTCTGCATTCCTGTCTTAGTTTTTCAGACTTTGAGCTGTTTCTTACTGTGCCAGTAAGGTAAACAGGCACCTCACTGAGACTGAACTTATGATTATACCCAACTTAAACTGAGTTAGATTTAATGTTTATGAATTTTTGCTTAAGACATCAACAAAGTTTTAAACCAGGGAAGGCTGGTATTTAGTAGCAGAATTAAAAACATATGCAAGGGTTCCTTCCTTAGCCTAAATATCAGCTCTCTGAGTGAGGGTAGAGATTCAAGTCAGGGCCAAGATAATCATGTGCTGGAAAGACTTCAGCTCATTTTTAAGTAGTATTAAGCCATCGATGCAGAGTATAGTATAATTTGGCAGTTTATGCTATTGAAGACATGCCTTCCAGAAATCTGAACAAGATCTACTTAGTTTTAATGGAATGGATGCTATTCAGCACAGCTAGATGAGGGAAAAGCACAGACTGAAAGGTTCAATTGCTGGAGTAGCATTAACTGTAAGCCATCCTTTACATTCATTTCAACACAGCCAAAGATAACTCTGCCCTTTGGGAATTTAGGCATATTGAAAACTTGACCCCTTGACTATTTTTTAATCATTTTTGAGAAAAGAACATGACATATTTATAATGTGTTCTCATCATAACATTCTTTTAAAAGTCATATAGTGGTGTATATGTATATATAGATACATATATGTATATGTGTATTCCCTCCTCAATATCATTTAAAGATTTTATGACATAAAGTTTGTTTTTAAATAGTCGTAATATAAGCTATATACAAAATGATTTGTAGTTAGAAATACGGTTGAAAATATTCAGATCCTCTAAGGATCTTGTGGATTCCAGCTAGTAGGGATTAATTACCCATTGGTTTGGTTCATTTGGAGGCTGTAAACTAAGATTCATTTTCCCAGTGCAAACCTCTGCTTTTAAATGTCAAATTTTTAATCACAAAAACAAAAGACACTTTTCCCTCTTTGTGAGTATATTTATAAAGTTCATGCCCACCTACAAAGAAACAATAACCCCAGAGGGAGTTGGAGGTTGCATTGCCCTCTTAATGAATATAGTGTGTGTGAGGGGGAAAAGAAAAAAAATCTGATTAATCATAGCATAACAAATTTTACTTGGCAAACCCTACTTTGACAGGAATGTGTAGTTGTGCACTTTGTGCTGAGCGTGGCTGCTCTTATCACTACTGGGACTGTCTACTATCTCAGAGCTGTCATAGCACAGAGGTTACTTGAGATAAATCACTTAGCAGCAGCTGCAGGCCCTTCCAAAGTAACAGATTAGATACAGCCTATGCAGGGTAACGCAGAGTGGAACAGACTGACTGAATATTCTGGAATCTAAATCAGTAATATCCTCCTCCCTAGTTAAAGCTAAGACCTGGCAAAGTGTCATAGAAACTGGTGAAGATCATTCTTCACTAAGGTCAATGTGGTCTGGAATAAGAATATATTGAGCCAGCATAGCAAATACGTTGTTGTCATGGACATTTTTTTTGCTGCTGTTTTCCTTTTCTGACAGGTTAATTTTTTATTCTGCTTTAACTTTTACACCAATGGCTAAGCAGCCTATCCCTTTGTTTTTTATTTATTTATTTATTTTTAATTTATTTTTTAGGAGGGAGAGACTGCCACAAGACAATATAAAACTGAACTGCAAATAACTCTTTCATGCCTGGAGTGTCAAATAAAGTGAACCTGATGATGTTCGTAAAGTGTTATTGCTAGTCTGAGAAGAGTGAAAGCTAACTCTATTCACCTGGGAATCACAAACACTGAAATCACTGATCACTGAAATCTGTCTTTGGCTGATAGTTTAACCAGAAAGAGAAAATAATTATATATATATATTATATATATATATGTGTGTGTGTGTGTGTGTGTTTTTATTTAAAAACAGATAGAGGAGCCTGTCAGTGAGACACCTGAATCCCCTTTTTGTCAGCAAAAGCAGGAGACTATGATAGTAGACCCTGCTTACAAGTCCTCTGCCTGTATTTTAAGCTATACCATGTATTTTCAGAAGAACAAAGTGCATAACTTTACTATCAAGCAGGGTCATCAGGAGAGGGGGAATTTTATCATCAGGCTTTTGATTTGACACAAAAATCTCAGGTTACTTAAAATTGTTCAGCTGTATTCTGCTATCAAATTCAAGATTTCTGAGGTGTTTTAAAGTTAAACCATCTTATCCATAGTAACCACACACACATTCAGTAACCACACACAAAAATGTGTATTCTAAAACTAACCTTTTCCAACCAAAATGGCTATCAGTTTAGGGATAATTGTGCCAAGAAAAATATATCACAGGGAATTTTCAATCCAAATATAGAAGGAAGCAAAGAAATTGAGAAATTGCATGCATTAAAATATAACAGGATCAATTAAATTGCATCAGAATGAGTTTAAATGTATCAGAAACAATCAGCTGTAGGGGGAGATCTGATAAATGTTACAGAAAGACATTTTCAAGTGAGACAGAAAATAAAAGAGGGAGGCTGGCATAAAAATGCTAGTAGGAATAATAATGCTTCTCATGAATTAATAACATTCCTTTTCAATGTCAAAATGTTTTCCCTAAAACATGACTTCCAGAGATTTGGATAGATATTAATATGCAGATTTATTTATATGCAAAATATAGTTAGATTGTTAATTGTAATTTCTTGGAAGTTGTGTTGTGGAACAATGTGTAACTATTGCTGCCTTGATCAACAACAAATGCTACCAAACTTTTTTTTTTTTTTTTTTTTTAACTTCAATAAAAATGTTCTTTATTTGGCACCAAAGGAACAAACAAAAATTGTCTTAAATTGTCTTTCCTATCCAAATTAGTATTGATTTATTTTTCCTCTGGATCCTGGTGTAAGAAAGGACAAATTGAGAGAGTTTGAATCCAGTCTCCAAAGATGTTGGTATAGCCATCTTTGGCCTTTGATAAAGTTTGAGTAATTTCAGCAACTGTCTGTCTCCCCAGCTTTTAAATTATGAAATAAAAAAGGTAGATCCTTGTTTTAAATTTTCTTTTTTTTCTTTTTTTTTTCTTTCATATCAGAGACTGGTAACTTAATGGTTCTTAGAGATTGTGCAATCAGATGGAGAAACTTCAGAAAGTCAATTGTCTCAGGAGAAGAGTATCTGCCCTCTCTGCAGAAAATTCAGTCAGTCAGTGTTGGGAAAATGTAGAACAAAGATGTCTTTGGTAACTTTTAAATTCTAAGTTTCTGATTAAAGGAAAAAAACTTACAGAAATAGGACTCTTGGGTGAAACCAATCACTATTTTCATGGTAGGCAAAAGGATTTTTTTGTTTTATTTTGTTTTTAGTAGAGGAACGACCACTGTCATCTCTGACTGAACCAAGAAATATGCAACAATTCTAAAGAAAAATATCCTTCCTAGGGAAATATTATCTTCTTTAAAAAATTCACTGGTAAACTCAAGTGACTTTCTATCTGCATTGAGGCAGAAAAAGTGTATAGCTAAGGTTGGCATTGTCGAGATCTGTTTTCTTATACCCAGCAAGAAGCAATTTGTTTTGTACAACATAAGACTGTTTGAAGTGTCCATCCTATAACAAGGGACAGAAAACTGAGTCTTTGACACAGATGCTTAATCTGTCAGAGAGCCAAAGAAGTAGGTCATGGAATATTATGCAGGATAAATGTATGCCTTGGGAATGTCTGTCTATAGAACTGGACACAAGAGCAATACTGAGATTTTCGATTTTAAAAGGGCTCAGAAGCTGAAGACTTAATATGATATCTCCCAAAGCTGAGAGTGAATAAGTACTTATACATATTCCCTGCTATAGGTATGTTGGGTCTGTGTGTGTGTGCAAATACGTGTGCGTGTGTGTGTGAACTTGAGCAATCTAATGTGCCGTCTGTGCATGAGAGTGAGACATCAGTCCACTGTTAGCCCAGAAAATAATGCAGTCATTCCTATGTAACAGTTCACCGAGGTGCCCTATTATGTTTCCTGAGTAGCAATGAAATGTACCTCTCTGTTATTCTGAGAGTGGCTGGCTTTCTCCTGTTTCCCTTCCTTTCTCTTCCTCCCAAAAGATAAATGCTCTCTCATTTTCTCATGCACTCTGGCTCCCAGCTCTCATTACAGCCCTGGCTGGCTGTGCCTTACATCTGGCAAGTTTAACATGTCACTATCTGTCCTCAGAACCAAAGTGCACAGGAATACTCAATAAACTGTGAGAGGTATCTGACCCATATTACCCAGCAGACTACAAGCATGTCATTTCTGCAAAGCACCTTGCACGCTGCTGCCAGCCAAGAGCTTTCTCGTCTTCCGTCCATTTTGAAATAAGCATCCCTCGTGTAGCAGCATGTGCACCTCTATACATATTTTACCATCTACTCCTGTTTCAGCTGAACCTAGATGATGTTCTTCTGACACTAGCAGACTTTAAAATATCTTTTGCTGTCAGAGTCTCAGAGCTTTCAGATGCATAGGCATCTCGGTACTTTAAAACTCGCCAAAAGACAAGTGTATATGTGTGTGTGTGTTTGCAGAAAATGGACTATGAATTTCAGTGAATTTTCTCCTAGCACTTCAGTGCTCCTGGATTTCCTGACTACCATTTATTCCACTAAAAACTATGTCCTTCTTTTCAGAGATGTGAATGGGTTTCTTAAAATTTTAAATAACTTCTTATATCTCACTGCTGAACCGCTGCTCTTGCAGGGAGCAGGAACAGACTGCAAGAAATGATCCTATTTAGTGTAAATGTTTTCATCTACCACATGATGTGGGCAAATCTCATGAAAAGACACTCTAAGCAGTCAATTTGTGTTTGTACAAATACAGTTTCTCTGCTGCTTGTTCAAGAATATATTAATTTTGCAAATCTTCAGTTGGCACACATCTTGCTCTGCCCAAAGACTTTGACACCTTTGGGTGTTGTAACACCTTAAATGATGTTCAGACTCCACCATTACTCAAAAGACAGATACAGATCCATTTTTATGTTTTTTTGACTCCTCCTGTCTATTATCCATACAGACAGTGAGTGGAAGTGTGGGAGGAAGTGGGCAATATAACTCTAATCAGAAGTAATGGAAAAAAAGATTAAAAAAGAAAAAAGGAAATAATAAAAAAAAGAGAGAAAAAAAAGAAAAAGAAAAAAGAAAAAAAAAAAAAGGAAAGGATCACAGTTTCACCCTCAGGGAGTGTGTAAATTAAAGTAATGGAATGACAGGGAAGTAAATTAAAATGAATTAGCTTTTATTATAATTACAAATCAGCAAGAGTGACTTGTGACTTTTTACATTGTTTTTCCAGATTTCATGTGCATCATTGCAGGAAACAATGTTTCAACAGGTTTGTTAAAAGTGATTTTAGGTAAATCACTGTTTCAGCAAGATTCAGTCACAAATTGTAGGAAAATAAAACAATAACAGACGTAACTAGTATGGAAACATGCAATAACTAATTGTGTGGTCTAGCTTGAAAGTATATTTTCTTTTACCATTTTAGAAACCTAGTCTGCCCTTGAAAGCTCGTTTGAAACTCAGCCAAGGGAAACAAACAAAAGCACTCTTCTCTTCCATTGTCTTTTGCTCTGTTTCTTCTCTTATAGATAATAACTCAAGATGACTTCTAATAGCCAAACCTGAGATGACTTCTTACAATGATTTCAATAATTAAATAATAAATAAATACAAATATTAATGAAAAGTATTAATAATTTGCTACATTTATAATTACAAAATGAATGCAAATATTAATTTGCCCTGGTAAAGTAAGACTCCTAAGAAGTTAAAAATCCATGGCTGTGGTTAAACTTTTCTGTTATAGGAAGTGTTTGCGTACATTAATATTACCATGTATAGCCGACTTTCAGAAGTCCTTGAGTTTGATGGTAGAGAGTATGCCTTTTGAAAGTGACTCTGATACCTTGATTTATGAAAATATTGTAGAAATAAAACAAAGAGAAGAAAAATGGAGCACCCAAAAGGATGATGCATAGCAATGTAAATGTAGGGGGACAAGTCAAATATCTTAAGAGTATACATCATGCGCTGAGATAAACAGTCTTCCTGTTTGCTTTTGTTTTTTGATTTTTGTTTTTGGTTTTCTTTTTATTTTATTTGTTTATTTGGGGATTTTGTTTATTTTTTCTCGTCCATGGAAAAATACAGTTCAGAGTCACCAGATTCAGTTTCTGAGCATAATACCAGTGTTGCTAATTCAACCAAGGTTGAGTGAGACTGACTTTGCAGAGGTGACATTGTTTGGTGAGTTGAATTTAAAATAGCATCCTGTGGATATTTCTCCTAAATATTTGGCCTTACTATGAAGAATTTGAGGAAATGAGTCTGTAAAAGTAGAAAGTAGAATTTTGTAGGAACTGATTGAACCAAAACAAGAATAAAGCCTGCATGACACCTCAGTGATGAATAAGCCTTGTTCTGGCTGTACGCGTTGGAGTGAATTTCAACCTCAGCAAACAAATGATGAATGGGCAATGTCATCTAATTGCTTTTGTGTTTGAAACATCAAAATAGTGAAGCACAGTTCAGGACTGAGCTACGTAAACACTGCTGTCAGGAATACAGCTTCAGAAAGTGAATATTCACCAAGAGTCCAAGGGACAAAGTTGTTCAACAAAAGGGACCCCACCTCCGGCTCCAGATTTTTCCTATCTTTTTCCATAAATATACCCAAGAATTGCATGAAAAATACTACCCACTCACCCGCTCCTCCAGAAAAGAAAAAAAAAAATCCAAAAAGAACCAATTGTTAAGACTAAATTTAGAGGGATTATAGAAGTACTGGAGGCAGTGTATGTTTTGTTTTTGAAGCCAACTAAGATCAATGACTGTGTGTATTGCAAAGGTATTAATTATCTAATCATTCACTAACAAGAAAAAATAACAGCAATGCTCTCAGGTATATATATCCCTCATCGTATTTTTATTGAATACAATCTTCTTTTTCATAGTGGATTCTAGAAAGGTTTTAAAAGTTAGTGCTTTAAAAAACTAGCTTTCTTTGCATTTTTTATATATTTTTATTTTACTGAAGCAGAAAAGATAAAGACAAAATCTGAAGCATTAGTCAGGAAACCCTGGACTCTAAAATCTTCAGAGGTCAAGACTATCATGCAATTATTCTTGAACTGGAATTATGTATGTCTATTTTGTTTTTTTTTTTTTTTTCATATAAATCTCAGCCTCTTCATGAAGAAGAGGTTTCTATACTGGCAGTGCTGTTGGAGAATACCCATCCAAAGCAAGTCACACTTAGGAGCAGTTGTATTTGCTGACATGTTTGAAGTGTGTCTGTGAGTAAGTATGATTACAATATGTCTGTTTTTCTTGATCTGGAGCAGATCCACTAGAAATCTGTGCCAAAGAAAGAGTTAAATTGTTCAGAAAAAAAAAAAAATAGAGCAGGGTTATTAAAAATGGCACTGGAGGCCATTGTTAGGCAACAAATGACTTGTTTCAAACATTTTAGATCCCTTCTATGTTTCGATGATTTTGCCAACTAAAATCCCATGGTGAAATTCAGTATTTGAAATGTAACCATCTCTAACAAGAGCTGTAAATTGAGGTAATGTGATAATGCCTGTGTTTTCACAAACCCACACTCAGACTTTAAACTGTTAGAAATATTGTTCAGTCCTAAATGACAATCTGGCCTGCAGTATAGAAGTAGTGATATGCCCTGCCAGGTAAAGGGTTATCCTTTACCTTCAGAAAATAAACCTGGCTTGTGTTAGAAGTAAGCAACCTACTGTTTGACTTACTTAGGGGAGGATGGAACCTCTCTAGGACCTGCCAAATTCCTATTAAATAAATTGTGTTATTTTGTAGCCATTAATATGGCTACATATTATAAAATTACATGATAAAATTACGCTAAATGAAAACAGTATCTTTCCAAGGAGACCAGTATGTATTT